>NW_020956059.1:54387-190919 GCF_003031625.1 Empidonax traillii
ACTTAGTTTAATTTCTTCTATCCACATTCCAAATTACTTATAGCCATTTTGGGAGGACCATCCATTTTTCTTATCATGTTTTATGCTGTGTATTAGCATCACATTTTCTTCTTGCTTTTGGCTCACAAGCTGAAGAAATCTGTTTTAACTTTACTGTCAATATTTGAGCACCTATACTGTTACTTTGATGATAACCACAAATTTTAAGCTGAATAACACTAATGTTGAGGATAATATCCAGCTGAATAAGGACAAAAGGATGATATAAAATGGCTATGTCAGGTATCTACTGACTCTCTTGCATCATTTCATGAAACAGAAATGGAGCATTCTTACATTGAAAAAAACCACCCACCTACATTTTTCTCCTTCCTCCTGTGTTTTCTCATGCCCATGGGGTTTTGTTTTGTTTTTTTTCTCTTAAGCAATCACTTACTTCCAGAGGCTGGACTATTTGGAGAAAAAAAAACTAGAAAATTCGAAATATCTGAAAAAAAATGACAGTTGTATACTGGGAGCTGGCAACATTCCAAGCAAACACCCTCTGGGCAAGTAATTATGATGGATCAGGATTAAAAAAAATTAACATGTTTGAAATGCCCCTTTCCTCAGAGATCTGTTCCCTGATGGTGGGAAAGTCAGGTCTGGAAGAGGCTCCACCTGTACAACTGCTTGCAGAAGAGCTTCCCTTGGCAACATTTGATACAAAACTCAGTTAACACAGGTTAGCATCTGAAAATCAGCAAGTATCCATTCTCATTTAATCAAAATAAAACTTCTATTTATTTCTGCTTTGGTAGGATTTATTTATTTATTTATTTTTGCTTGCTGCTTTAATTAATATTTGTTTCTGCATCTTTTTGCATTCCTGTTACAAAAAAAAAAGTAATAAATGCTGATAAATTCTACATTAAATATTCATTTTGATATGTATACTAGTTTCTTTTTCCCAAAATATTCACAGGTAGAATACTCATATTCCAAGAAAATCACCATCTAGAGATAAATAAAAGTAAAGATATGGTGTAAAAAATAGAAACAGGAAATTCCCAGAAGGAAAAAAAAATAGAAAAAGAAAATAATAGCTAAAGGTACAGAGCAATTTAAATTATTAAAGCAAATCAGTAATGATTGTTATGCATTGTTATAGGGATAAGTGAAAAAAATAACAGTGAACTCTATATATTCTCAGTATGAAAATTCAATCTTCCTTTTTCTTTTTCTTTTTTTTTTAAATATTATGGTTTTTGTCTCCCATTTACATTAGCTATTTAAACCCTGAAAGCTATTAAACCTCTCAAAGCAACCTGGCACATAGCCAGGCTTCACAGGAAAATAAAGATTGAAGCAGAGCCCATAGACTGACAAAAGTGATTATCCTTCATTGTTCAGCACTTATTAGACTAAATCTAGAATACTCATTCAGTTTTGGACTCCCAGTATAGAAAAGACATTAAGAAACTAGACTGAGCTCATTGTGGGGCCACCAAGCCAGCTGAGACGGCAGTGCCTGCCTTATGAGCAGGGGCTGATGGGCTTGATCAGCTTGCAGAAGGGACAACTCTGAGGAGGTGGAGGACGGATTAAGAATGGGACCTGATAAGAACAGTTCATGGTGGGTGAATGAACAAAGATCATACTTTGATTTTTTTCCCCACCACTGGAAGGATCTTCCCAGAGAACCTGTGTATATCTCATCCTGGAGGTTTTTCCAGTTCTTTTAAAGCCAACTGGATAAAGCCCTGAACAACCTGGATGGATCTCACATCTGACATGTGGATACAAGATATCCTGATTTCTCTTCCAGCCTAAACGATCCTAGATATGCTATCTTTAATTGCTGTGTAAGTTAAAAGCAATATTCTGAAACACCAGTCAGTTTTTTTCTGCTTATTCCAATATCAGCTTCCAATTGTTATTTATGTAATCAGCACTTTTCCTTTTTAATGTGTATTAACTGGCATGAAGTCGGTGTAATCTTTTCCACGACACAATTACTCTTCCTGTGCAGCGAGAAATCTCTGGCTTCCAGCAGCCTACTGCAAGGACCAGCCAAGTAAAAGACAAAAGGATGTAGCAATAAACCATGACTTCTAACTTTTTATACACCATTTTCATTAAAAAAACATAAACAGTAAGGCTAAAAGCCACACCAAAGGAATGACACATAATATTTTGTCCTTGTCATAGGTTCTTTATGTTTGTTAATTTAGACTTAAACATTTAACCTATTTTGTTTAGAGTATGTGAGATGGAATAACATGTTCAGTAGGTCTGCTGTAATTAGGCGCAGAGGTCAGAAAATGTAATGTAATCTATATCTTTATGTTTGCAATAGCACATGGATGCTTAATCTTTTTTAGAAATTCAAAGAGTGATAAGTTATTGAAAAGTTCTACTTAATATTTTAATTAGTTCCAGAGTTCTAAAAATGTAATCAGCTATTTGAAATTAAAATTTATTAAAATACTGAGAGAAAAAAAAAAAGAGTAGTTACTTAATAACAAGTTAAATATATTAAATATATTTTTGCCTGTTAAAAACCATTAAGATATTTTAAATACAGCAGTGTCCTGAATGGTGTGGTGTCCCATCTTTAAGAGGAAAGATCACCCAAGATTCATAAATGCTTTTGGTTGAATGGAATGACAAGTCAGAGGGTCCACAAAAACTCACAGAGTTTTATTAGTAAATTACACACATTATTCTTATATTGAATCCAAAACACAGTGCTGTGACAGCTGTTAAGAAGAAAACTATCTCAGCTGAAACCAGGACAGCATGCTTGTGAAGCAGTAGGATTTCTAATCATGTTGTATAACATATTAATGTTTAGGAAGCTGATACTCCTTCATGAATGTCAAATTGCTGTATACTGTATTTTAACAAATATTGAATAGGTGGTAAATGTCCTATCTGCAGCCTAAAAAGATGAGTCACCTAAATCCTCCCAACTTCACTTTTGTGCCTGCATGTAGCCAAGTTTTATGTAGTGAATATATGAATCTATTGCAGTTGATAAGACTAAACATGAGGTGAACCCTATTCTTCAGATGGAACAGGGTATGTGTGTTTGAGGGATATAACTTTTTTCATCATAACCTTAACTATGTTGATGCTTTCTTCACCTTTTTGAACACATCAGAGTATGTGCTCTGTGTTGAAAAAATACCACCTTTGGCCGGACTTTTACTTTCTGATGTAACCTATGGCATATACCATGTAGCCACTGACAGCAGCATCAGCCTGTCTTTAGGAAAGGTATTACATGTAGCAAATTATGAAACATGCTCTCTATGGGGGAAACTGTTCAGGGATTTGATTTAACATTAAACATTCCAATATTCCCAGAGGCTGATAACTTTCCAAAATTCTGCCAATGACAACAGTAACATAGCCAAATAAGCTGTGTCTTCCTGTTTCTTCCCTTTCCATTCTCTGCAACTGATAGAAAAAAAAAAGTACTGCTTGTGCTTCCAATCCCTTAATCAGTTGTTGCAAGACCCTGGAGTCTCTTTGATCAAACTTAGGTTTCTGCCTTTACTGCTAGTCAAGGAATCATTCCATGTGGTTTAGAATTAATCATATTTACAAATTAAATACTTCCTTAGGTCAACTAACAGCATCTAAGAGTTTATTTTATCTACATGTGAATTATTTTTCCATTGTGCATGTCATGTTTGGTATTTGTCTATAATTTATTCCATCTAATATTTCAGTTCTTATAATGTCATGAAGACCCTGAAAGCACTAAATTTTGTTAGGGTCAGACATAACTTTCATTTAGTTTTAGGGTGAAGATCACTCCATGACTGCAAGGACAGGAAAATGTAAGAGCACTCCTGCCAGTAGTTTAAATATGCATGCAGTTATGTATTCAAAAGCTTTTAACATGTCTGAGCAAAAAGAAAGTCATTACAGGTTGTCTGTAATGTTTATGAAAACAAGCTTCGAAGACTCAAGTATTTCTGAGAAAATCAAAGGTGACTATTATTTGAGGAGAGCACTCTAAAGCCTATAGCAAAATTTAGGAAAATACTAAATATGTAAATTGACTAGTTCTACAGGGTGTTTGTTGATACTGTTAAATTTAGTAATGAAGAAATAGCCTTAATAGGTTGATTGGCTGGGCCTGAACTTCTCAAAGGTTATCCTCTGACATAACTCTATACACCTGACATGCAACTATACTTAGGTTTAGTGAATTCAGGTGGAAAATGTGAGGTAAATGAAGAAAGATGAAAATACACTTTCATTACACAGGCGGTAGGAGACAGACAGTGTTTGTCAAGGTATACATTAGATAAAGAAAAATAAAAGCAGATGTTATTCATTTGCATGTAAAACTCAGCATCTCCGATGTCAAGTAATTTGAAGGGTAAAATGAGACATTTTTGAAAAATTTTGTGGGCTTCTATGAGATAATGCCAACTTTCTTCTGCTTATATTTAGTTTTTATGTACTTTGAGAGCTTAAGTTCAGCTTTGCAGTCTTAAAGCATCTCAATACTTGCCTCTTCAGAAGGCTTTTTTTTTTTTTTTTTTTTTTTTTTTTTTTTTTTTTTTTTTTTTTTTTTTTTTTTTTTTTTTTTTTTTTTTTTTTTTTTTTTTTTTTTTTTTTAATGGATAGAGTGTTCTGAAGAGCAATTATGTGAATTATGCACAATTTCTGAAGCTAGTTAAAGGGTCCCACTGAACTGCCAAGGCTTTGGAAATACATATTTTAAATGCCAGTTTTCAAAAAAAATAATTATGCTGATATGAATCACTACATTATGACACAATTCTATGAAACAAAAAAGAAAATAATGAAATAAGTGCTGAGGGTATATTTGTTTCTATCTATGAGAATCACATAGAAACTAGATAATATGATGTCCTACCTTTACTAAGCTATAAGTCATCTACCTCAAGGTAAAATAAAGTAATAAAATATGTAATAATCTTTTAAACAGATCTTATGAGAGCAAAGTTTCCTATTAGCAACATGTGCCGATTTAATTTGCCAGAAGTGTTTGAAATACAGTGTTATGGTATTTTGGACTTTACCCTTTGAAATATCCTAAAGGATTTGTCATCTTCAGTTTCAACCTGATAAGAGGAGATTAAGATGTAAGTAAAGTATGTGGAAGAAGAGGTCACAGTAGTGCATAAGTAAAGTTGCAGTACATTTCCTCTGATCATCCAAAGGTTTCAGATGTCTGTCACAATCTTTAGATAGTCATAGCTCTACTCTTGCATTGCTGATATATAACGCCAGTATCATTGTATGTTCCTCTACCTTTGAAATGGGAAAGCACATATATTCACACCCACAAAATGCACTATGGCTTCGTGTTGTTTTGTTGTTGTTGTTCTGGTTTGTTGTTTGTTTTTGTTGTGGCTTTTTTTGTTTTCCTCTTCCCCAGCTTGACAGGAGTAGCAAAACACCATCTGTTGTTAATCTCCGCTCTTACCTATAAAATAATGCAGCATCCAGGCAAACCTTCTATTAAAATGAATTCTTCAGCAGTACAAACAAACCAACACCAAAACCTGACATAACATAACGCACACACCAGTGCTCCAGATGTGGGTGTTTGGTTTTTTGTATTTACTGAATGAAAGATATATGTTCCTTGACCAAAAGTGGATTAGAATTTTATTAAAATCTTAGAATCAAACTCCCCTTTTAGAGCTACCGGAATCACTCAGGAGTGATTGAACAGATTACAACAGGAACAGTATCACTATCTGGCCTTAAGGAAAGCCTTATGGACCTATGGAACAGTAAGATGCTGGACAGGGAAACAATAAATTATTTCTAATCCTGCTTCTGCAACTATTGTTGAAAGGGTACAATCAATTACTAGTTATGCAATTTTACAATTAAAATACAGAACTTGTGCTTTATATATGTGCAATTTCCATTTCTATTTATTTTTATTTTTTCTCTCAGTCATAGCAAAAACTTCTTCTATATCTTCTGTATTAATTTCATGTATCAAAAAGTAATTTTACAGTAATAAGAGTAATTTTGAGACAAACATTGCAGTTGTCATTTTGAAGGGCTAACAATGAATTAATCAACTCTGTCTGTCAAAATCTTAAGCTTTGAAGGTAACACAAATGGAACACAGCTTTCCATTATTTTTAAAGTATGGGGATTTTGTGTATTTACTTATTTGTGTTTGTGTTTTATCTTTTGGTTTCTAAGCTGTCAAGCTAGACAAACAATGTCATATTTTCAAAACTAAAAAAGGTACAACTAATTTATTTAGCAAATATTTTCAAAATATTTCTAATGTATACTGAAAGTGGAAAAAAGTGAACAGGCTTTTGAAAAGAGAGTGTGCCCAAGAAAAGACAAAGGAGAGAAAAAAGAGACATTGTACTTTAAAAAATTACATGAATACAGAGAAGGATTAGCTAAAGAGTTAATTTTAGAAATATATGTATAGATAAAATATCTATAGATACAACTTTATTTATCTAATTTTGACATATGCATAAGTGCAATTGATGTCTATGAAACTGAAACACGTGACTTAAGCATATTATTAAGTGTTTTTTTCTGAATGGTCTCATAAAGAGGAACATCTGTGTCTTTGCTCAAAATCTTGCTTATTTCAACACTCATCTCTTCAATTTTCTCTGTTTGGGCAGGAGGAAATTGTTTATTGTGCATTGTTGATTATAGATATGTCTTAGAGAACTATGCCATCAAGGGAATTTGATAACTTTAAAATTTCAAATGTTGGTATAAAGTCTGAGGACATCAGAGTAAGCTTTGCTTTCTTTTCTGTACTATTCCTGGAGTCTAGCCCAGAATTCTTCAAAGGGCATGTATTTGGCCTGAAAAATACTCACATCTTGAAAGTCACCAAGGAATAGCATGGGGGGAAAAGGCAAAGGCAGATATATAGCATGCTGGAGTACAAAATCCTTAGACATATACAATGCTGTCTGCTAGAGAATGAAATGGGCTTTGGATCATTCACTGAACTTCAGGGCAGAAGCCTTGTAGTCATTTAACTAAACTCTCACCCTGCTTCAGCCAGGGATCTGTCACTCATGCTGCCCAAGAAGAACAAGGACTGGAGTGCAAAGAACCCCAAAGTCCCTGAACATCATCTGGAAGAGCGTTAGTTGATTAAGGCCAAAAACATTTCTGGAAGCATTTTGAAATGGTGTTTAAAACATTTATTTCTCTCTGCTTTATTGAAATAGAAGTAGATATTTTACAGAATGTATGCTGAGAATGGAACCATAAAAGCCAGACAGTAAATTGAGCATTGCTTGATTAAGCATTCCTAGTCAAGAGGAAACACTAAGGAAAGGGTACTGTGGCTAATCAGACTCTGTTATTACAGGGCATGCCTCTGAACTTAAAAGAAGCATCTTCCTGGAATGAGAAGGTAAAGCTCCACAGTCCTACAAGGCATTGGGCCTTTTTGCTCCAAAGACAAAGTGCCATAGCACTTATTCAGGAGGTCAAAATTCTACTGAAAATTTTCTTCTTGTGTGAAAGAACTTGAGTACAAGAAGTTATAAAATATACACTAGTTATGTTTCTTTACTTTTTGTACTTGAAGAATAGCAACCTAGATAAACTGTCAAAATTTATTTGGAGAAGGAAAAATAAAGGCGGATAAATGTTTAATATAACTTACTATACAGGATAATTGCTGGAGAAGTAATAAATCAAAGTTCAAGTTAGCCTTATAAACCAGGAGATTTGATACTACAATAATGTCTTAAGTCATAGCTTAGTGCAATGAAAATTGACAGTGATACAACTTTCTGTGTTTTCTGAACAATGATTAAATTACTGTTGTGAATTATCTGGAGAAACTGTAAATTATTAAAAGAATACTGATAAACCATTACAGCATTTCAGCTCTTTCTTCTATTTTTGGAGGTAGGCAGAAAGGACTGAAATTCATAATGTCTGTTCCTTGATTTGTGTATGACATGCATAAAGACTTCTTTTTTGGTGAATAAGTATTTTATAAAAAAATATTTAGGCCGGTCTGTAATTGTGATACTGCAATAACATAGAGTAACTAAACAGGCATAATCTGTTTAAAGTCAGACTTCACAGAAAAAAGTAGAGTCAAACTATAAATCAGAATCTTTTGGTGATAGTGCAAGGATGTTGGTTCATAGGTTCACAGTTCAGAATATTTTCCCCATTTTTCTATAATGTTATATATTTGCTTCTGCAGGAAAAAGCAAACGTTACCTTGTGGAAGAACAGGGACTTTGCAAAGAGGAGTATAAAATCATGATATTTGTATCATAGTCCTTTCAAAACTTTCACGCTGATTTTAAAAAATTTCATTTTTACGTTTTACTCTGTGAATATGTCTCTTGCTTTAAAAAAGATAATAATAACAAGAAGATGAATAAATTTTGAAAATGTTTGTACTTCGCTTTAAATATTTGGTCAATTAATATAAGTAGTATTGAACTAAATATTAGTTGATAATACTGTACCTTTTAGTTTTTCAAGAACTGGAACAATAGAAAATTGTAGTTCAGAAACAGTGGAAAAAATACTCTACTCTGCCAAACAAATTTGAGGTAAATCCTACTGCAAATTATAGGCATATTCTGGTATATAGGAAGACAACAACTATGAATATTTAAATAGTTGCAAATTAGTTATTTCTGCAAAGGGCATTTATAAACACTTGTAGGGTGTCTGAAGTGTCCAGAAATGCCAACTATTCCTTTTTTTTTTTTTTAACTATAAAAATATATTGCCATAAAGTTACTTTTTCCTTAACATTTAGAACCCATGTAGAAGAGGGACAATAAAAATGATACGAGCAATGCTCATCAATAACATATTGTAAAATTACTTTAAAAAGTTTGGGTTATTTTGTTTGTTTGTTCTGTTGTTTGTTTTTTTTTTTTACAGTAAAAAACGTATTTAATATATATTTCCTCATTCAGAATTTTCCAACTAGGATAGAAAGATTTAGCTCTTGTGAGGTAAAGGACGAATGAAAAAAAGAAAAAAAAAAAGAAAAAATTTAAAGTTCTGAGAAGGATATGACTGTTTCTTCTTCTAGGAGAAATTACTTAACTGGGAATTTGTTTTATGGGGACACAAAACTTTCAGTGAGCACTCAAATACCAAACCACAGTCTGCTGATATATTTCAGTAGGACACCTGAAATATTTGAGATTCGACAAAGCAGAAGATCATGGTCTTCTTTTGTAACCTCTTGTTTTAACTTCCTTCAAGATTTTAACTTTTGAAATCTTACACAGCTCTCTACTGTTATGAAACTTAAGGTCTTTTTCTCCTTGAATATAATCCTTTGAGGGTTGATGGCTATCCTCATTCCTACTGTTCTTTAGCCACGCTTCATCTGGTCTATTAGGTGACTCTGTCCACACTCAGTGGTAATCCATTGTATTATTCTTCTACCCTGCTAACCATGCTGTTCTTCTGAATACACTGTAAAAGATATTCTGCCATCCAGTACTGCCTGTTCTGCCCTCTGGTAACAACTCTCCTCCCTCACTATTCACAACAGAGACTCAGTGTGTCTCCATTCTGGTTTTAATCGCTATTCTGTTCTATTCCTCTACTCCAAATTATTTCATTTCATTCCCCTGTTATCCCTGTCATCTCTGCTTTTTATCTTGAACTGCTCTGCTGAGCTCTGATGTTCACAGCTCATTTCCCTTTGACTCGGCATGGAACAGGGTTCCACCCATCGTCCAGTAGTGAGCTGGGATTACAGCATGAGCCTGACATATCTCTGCTACTCTGCCACTGAAGTGTCTGTCCGGATACTTTTATGGTGAACCATATACTAGATCATATTAAAACCACATCCGTCTTCCAAGAGGTCCCTGCTTCTGGGTTTTGGTTTGGTTTCGTTTTTCTAATTCCTGTAGAAATCTTTAGTTCTTATAAGTTTTTCTTCTTTAAAAGTAGTCATCAGGACAACAGTTTTGTAATACATTGTGTATATCTTCATAAAGACTGATCTAAGTTACATGGCCCAAGTTCTACTCTTTGTTTGAAAGATATCACAGAAATATCTAACACATTTTAAATGGACTCTGCGTAATATACTGTTTAGGTAGCTCTTTTTCCATTGATAACAGTTAAAGTACTTCACCTTTCAAGATACAATTCAAAAAGTATGAAACTCCAAGCAAACTTTTTTTATTGTTTGTTTACATGACAGTTACACATAATAACATGTCCGGAAACCTCAACAGTTAAGGAACTGGTGTAGGAAATGCTGCGGTTGAGAAAGGGTAGCATCATCACATGGCCACTGTAAACACTACTTTAACAAAAAAAAGTAAGATTTTTATCTTGAACATCCTGGAAACATAGGAGTTTAAGAAAAAGTAGAGAATAAGATGAAACAGAGAGACACACAAAAAAAAAATTCTTATAAAATACCAAAGACATGGCAGATGTGTTTTTTAGAGCACCCTGTTATGAGGTCGGTTATTTTCATCACAGTCTATGGACACCTGAAATGGAGTTCCCAGTAGGGAACATTACCTAGACACACCATCATGCTCAGAAGGCTATTGGGCATTTGGATCAGAGCTAGTTCATATTTTGCCAACTTGGGGCTCAGCCAAGCCAAGCTCAGCTGAGGTGCATGACCACGTAGTTATGACTATGAGTGATTTAGATGAACCAGCCTTATCAGCCAGGTAGTTAATGGGCTAGTTAATTGTATGTATTTTTATTGAAAGTGCATTTTATCTCAGTAGTTACTGTTAAACTTTCAAAACATTCTAAAAAGGCTACTGTCATATTTAGAAATTTAGCAAATTAATAAACACCACTAACTTTGGGAATCTGGCAGACAATAGTAATGCATAATCTGTATGGCTTCATCCTGGGCAGGGCACGTCTCCAGGATGCAGGACCACCGCCTCCCTAAGATCGTGCTCCATGGGGAACTTGCCACTGGCTGCCACAAGAGAGGAGCCCCAAAGAGGAGATACAAGGACTGCCTGAAACAATCCCTCAGCCTTGGCCATATTGATCACCACCATTGGTCTACCCTGACCTCCAATCGGGAGGCCTGGAGACACACCATCTATAACGCTGCTGCTGCTTTTGAGAACACACGCAGGATCACTCTTGAGGAGAAAAGACAACGCAGAAAGAATCGCGTCTCGTCGATATCACCTGGGGAGTCTTTCTGCTGCACCTTCTGCAACTGGACTTGTCTATCTCGCATTGGCCTTTTTAGCCATCAGTGCGCTTGCAGCAAGCGTGGGTAGAGCCCTTCTCAAATCTTTGTTCGCGAAGCCCAGCCATGATGATGAGAGTTATCCTCCCTCATGCTTTGCTTTGATATGAAAAGAGTGTGGGTTATGTGTGCTGCATCTTCCTTAGGGCTTAAATGTGAATGTCATATTCAGATAAAAGGAAGGAAGAAATGAAGTTTAAATGGTTATTTTCTTATCATATATTAAACTGATGTGAATGACTTTTTTTTTTCTACCCAAAAATAACTATTATAATTGTTTTTTTCTCTCCAAAGATGACGCATGTCCTCTGTTCTTTAAAGTTCTCATTATTTTATAGCTTATTTTCTGTTAATAAAATGTTGTTTGCATGCATACTCAGAAAAGTATTCAGTCTGAATGCATAAAGATCCCTAGTTGCCTAACTTAATCTACTGAATTGCCACAGCATTGGGCAGACCTAAAAGAGTTAGTTACTACTTCAGATGGAGACATTTCTGTTTGTAAGTCAGCATATGAAATGTATTGGAGGTTTAGTAGGGACAGTGGTAAATTCAGAGAGAGCAGATTAGCCACTAGTGATTAGAAGTGAATAGGTCATTGTGCACTGGGGTTGTGGTTGCCTCAGGCTTTTAAGGTCAGAAGAATCATACTGGTTCTCTTATTGAGATGCTATGTGAACACAGTTGTATAGTTCTGTTTCGAATTTCAGTCAGATGAAATGTAGATTACATTAAGATTCTGGACTTTTTTGGGGGGAGGAACTTAGGTTTTTATTTAGCTATTCATGATTAACGCAGTGTTAAAAATCTGAAACTTATTTCAAGTCGGAATTTTCTAATTCCTAGTAATTGGATTTTGTTATGATTTGTATACTAAATTAAATAGCTCAATTATAGAATAGGATCCCATGGGACAAAATCTTCTTTGCAACAAACTATACAGTGATTTCCTTACATTCTTATGCACTAATGAGACCACAAAATACTCTAGAGACAGTTTTCAGATACTTATTAGACATTTTCTTATCCCTTTTGTAACATTGCTTTTGATCTCTTCTGCTTCCTCTTTCCGGTGCTTTACAGTGTCACAAGTAGAAAAGGTCCCAACTTTGTGATAAAGTGCTGGAGAACATTTTTTTTTATATATATATATTTTGTGAGGATATGCAAACTGTGGTATTCTATCTTCTCTTCAGGACTAAATTTCAGTTACATAGCAAATTGAATTGCAAAAATCTTATCTCAGTGACTCTGGTAGTTTATTATGTTTTTGAATGCCTAACTGCATCCACCTTTCAAGTACCTGTCAGTGCCATGTAGGTAGATATTACCTTCATCACTTAATATTGTCTTGCTTTTTGCCTTTTTAAAAATCTCATCTTTATATAGAAAAATGTAGTTCTAGAGTCAAGTATACAGTGATGCCTCTTCCCACCAAAATTTTCAGCCTATAACTTTTGCTGTGGTAACCCAGCAACTTATCACTTCTTTCCCAGTTTCGTGCAGAATGGTGGCTGGAAAGTCAGGAGAGATGAGAGCAAAGGATTTTGGAAAGTGTCCTTTGATTTCTGATCCTCTGAAATTCCTTTTTAAACATTATTCTCGTGTTTTGGCGAAATAACAGAGAAATAGGAACAAAATTTTTCTTAGCTGAATTCAAAGGGAAGTCTGATTTCATAGTATTTCAATAAAGGAAATAAAAATACTGCAGCATAACTCAGATCATGTGTCCAAAAATGCCTCTGATAGAAATAAGCCCTTTCCCAGGCTTTAATGTCTTGCAATCAAGCTTTAATCTAGAAATATCCTTGGATGGGAGGAAATTGAAAGAATATTTAATACTCCCTCCTCAGATATGCTAAACTTTTTTATTTCCTTGTTGGATTAGCCCAACTAGCCAATTTTGTTTTTCCTTTTTTTCCCTTCCCCATAGCTAGAAAGTTCCTCAGGTGTACTGCATCTAATCTTGTTCTGTATTTATATCTCTGAAACTCAGAAGAAAAAAAAGGTGCAACCTTCCTTTACACACACACAGGAAAAAAAAATAGTCATATGGAGAGTTTAGGCTGAATAATTTGTCCTCTTCTAAAATATAGAGCAGATTTTATTATGCCTTGTAACTCTTTTACACACTTGACTTTTATTGAATGTGAGTAATGTAATCATATTTTCACAGTGAAATACATTAAAATGTACTTTAATGTTTAAATTCTGACTTTTTTTATTAACAGTTTTCTTATCCAGAAAATTACACAAAACCTAGGATGGATTTATTTATGTGTAGGGTTATCTGAATTATTTAATGTGAATTAAAATAGTTTTCTTTATCTAGCATGCACATTTAGATATAAAACTCATTCCCTTGATGACACTGGTAAAAGCTTCAATAGGAGCCCACTCTTCAGTATAATGAGGAAAAAACCATCAAATTCTGATGGACCGTTTACTCCTTCACTCACTAATGAAGAATTCTGGGATGTTTTATATTCTCAAGCATTGCTACATTTCTTTGTTTGTATTACTGTCATTATTCCTTGCTACACCTCTCTGAAACACTGATCAGACCCTTATGCTCTGTTTCAGCCTACTTTATATTTGCTTTATTTTCTGTATGAGATTCTCATCCTTCTTTCTTTCATTCTTCAGGTAAGCGGAATAAAACAATGGTAAGTTTTTATTTCAGCCCATCAAAAACAGAGAGAAATCTGACTTTAATAATTTTCAATGTGGTGAAAAGCACAGACTATTCTGTGTATATGGCTGTATCTGGTTTTCATGTAAGTTTTTGGGATGGATGGAGGAGTGGCTTCTGTGAGAAGCTTCTGGAAGCTTTCCCTGTGTCTGACAGAGCCAACGCAAGATGACTGAGTTGGACTCTCCACTTGCCAAGGATGAGCCCACCAGTGATGCCGGTAGAGACAGTGGGATGACTTATTTAAGAAGGGGGAAAAAAACCTCTGCAACAGCAAATGCAGCTGGAGAGAGGAGTGAGATTATGTGAGGGACACAGCTCTGCAGACACAAAGGTCAGTGAGGAAGGAGTGTTGGAAAGCACTACAGGTGCAGGAGCAGAGATTCCCCTGCAGCCTGTGGTGAAGATGATGGTGAGGCAGCCGTGCCCCACTGGCCCATGGAAATACAAGGTCCACCTACAGTCCGTGGGGGAGTCCTTGCTGAAGCAGGTGGATGGACCCAAATTTGGCTGTAAATGCATGGGAAGCCTGTGCTGGAGCAGACTTGTGGACCCATGAAAAGAGGAGACCGTGCTAGAGTAGGTTTGCTGGCAGGATTTGTGACTGTGGAAGGGATGTATTTTAGAGCAATCTGTCCCTGAAGAGCTGTACATCAGCACTTCATGAAGAACTGCAGCACATAGGAAGGACTCACATTGGAGAAATTCATGGAGAGCTGCCTCTCATGGGAGGAACCCCACACTGGAGCAGGGAAAGAATGTGAGGAGTCCTCCTCACAGAAGGAAGGAGCAGAAGAAACAACATGTAAGGAACTGACAAAACCTATATTTCCTGTTCCCGTGTGCTGCTGTGGGAGAGGAAATAGGGAAGATTGAGAGTGAAATTGATCCCAGGAAGAAGGGAGAGATGGGGGGAAGGTGTTTTATGATTTGTTTTTATTTCTCATTACCCTACTCCGACTTGATTGGTAATAAATTAATTTCCTCGAGTCTGTTTTGCCCATTCTAGTAATCGGTGAATGGTCTGTCCCTGTCCTTATCTTGACCCATGAGCCTTTTGTTGTATTTTAATTCTCCTGTCCAGCTGAGGAGAGAAAGTGATGGAGCAATCTTGTGGACAACTGGCGTCCAGACAAGGTCAAGCCCACCACAACAACCTTTCAAAAATCAGATGCTTCTGATTTTCTTAGCTGTTTACAGTTCACTTCTACACCTCACTGCATTCAAATTTCCAGCTAGCCAGACTACCACAATTCCAGTACTACATGACTATATACTGTTGGAGTTATGCTGGCATAAAACTAAAGTTACACAGTGGGAACACAGCTAACACAGATGTTGGTAAATTTAAAATTTAAGGAAGGAAAGAGAAAAATAAAAATAAAAAAGGAGACAAATAAGTAATAAAGATGTAATCTTATGTTTACCAAAACATTTTTGGTTTTTAGCTTATTGCTAGATATTAGATTTAAGGAAATCAGCATACTCAGGATTTGAATTTTAAGTCATTACTTAACAAATGTAGCTCACAGTTGCATGTATGCACATCTCCCTTAGTCTTCTGCCTGGTCTAAGGAGGATTTGAGGCAGTTATCATAGAACCATGGAAATTCTCAAGATGGAAGGGACCCATAAGGACCATCAAGTTCAACCCCGTGCTCCTTACAAGACTGTCTAAAAGTAAACCATATGACTAAGTGCATCAAGATGTTCCTTGAACTCTATTAGGTGTAGTGCTGTGATCACTCTGCTGGGGACCCTGTTCCATTAACTAACTAAACTCTCAGTGAAGAACCTTTTTGTAATGTCCAATCTGACCTTGCCCTTTTCCTTGTGTCCTATTGCTGGTCACCAGAGAGAGGAGATCAGCAAGTCCTGCCTTACTGCTCTTCTTGAGGAAGTTGAAGACCGTGATGAGGTCATGCCTCAGCCTTGTTGTATGACTGATTGACAAGAGGATTCAGTTTATGTAATAATTCTGGAAGGAAATAATAGATTTAAGAAATATTTAAATCTAACTTGAAAATCATGAAACTGACTTTCTCTGAGAAGTCCGTCAGAAACACAGGCTTCTAATAAAAAATGTATGATAACAGAAAATGTTAACATTTGTCAATGGAAAGTTACAGGTCAAAAGAAAAATTAAATTAGAGTGCCAGAGACACAAAGGATGCAGTAGAACAAGATTGACATTAGAAATAAAGCATAAAAAAACAAAGAAAATACAAAGGACAAGAAGTAATTAGTGTGGGTTTAAAAGGGATACAAATCCTTATTAAATATTATTATGCAGAATGTCACATTTGCCACACATTTCCCAATAAAATCATAAACAGAAAACAAGGAAAAGATAAAAAGAAATTATCAAATAGTATTATTGAAAATGGTTCAGGGGGAATGCACAGGAAACTTTTAATATCAAAGGTGGGGGGAAATATATGTAACAATTTACGCTGAAAAATGTTGTTATACTACCAGGAGCAGGCACTTGGACTCAATGATCCTTAAATGTCCCTTCCAACTTGAGAGGTCCTCTGTTCCCATAATACTTTTATATAATTACACTATTATATACACCCTTACTGTCTTTTTCCTAAAAAACTATTTTTAATATTGTTTAATAATACTGAAAATAAAAAAGTAAACATAAATAAGAATGAAAATATATCTTTAAGTACTATAAAGAACTAGACTAAAAGTTGCAAAAAGGAGTTCACAAGTATTTACAGAAATAGTGTGCCTAGCAACAAATAGCAAACTAAGTAACAAACCATGTTCAAAAGAAAGCACTGGAACTTGTGAGAAAACTCTTGGCATAATATAAGCAAATACGGTACTTTCACTACAATAGAAAATGAAACTTGAGGTATCAGGAACTCATGAAGAGCTCAGTTGCCTGCACATCATTGCGTACATTCTGATTCCAGTAAAACAAAGTATTAGGAGATAAAAGAATGCTTGAATATTAAAACCAGCAGGAGCATGCCACATTAATTTACAAAAAATATTTTTTAAGAAATCTAACTCTTTTTCCCACAGCTTTTAAAAGAAGCAGCATAAGAAATTGCATATGGGTAATATGTTTAAATTTTAATAATATTTATGATAACACTATAACATACATGAGAAAAACCCCTTTTGAATACTGCAAACAATTGTTTATTTGGTCTGGTGAAGAATCAGACACTAAGGAAGGGATGGGAAATAAATTGTTGTGATCAATAATAGCTACTGTTTTGCTTCACAGAATAATGATCTGGCAAGAGGAAGTAAACAGCCTGTAATTGAAAATCACTGATTATCTCAGAGGGAAAAAAAAAAAAAAAGCGCCAATAGAAAGAGCATCAAGAAGGTTAAAAATTGGATAGGAAAAAAGTAATATGTCCCTTTGTGTGTGTATGGATATGGGTGCTCAGGGACACACACAAACACAAAAAAAGCAAACTCAAAACTAACTAAACACAAGAAAAATGAACAACCTTCTCAAATCACCCTAAAACCCAACCAAAAAGCTCTTTCACCTTCTAAGATAAGATACTCAGTGACACCAGGGAGTCAGAAATTGGATTCCTACAATGGTGGTAAAAATTAAGAAATAAGATTTAAGCAATTTTTCTCATAAATTCACTGGCTTTGGTTTTCCATTGTATAAAATGGAACATTGAAATTCCAGTCTCCATTTAGTGTAAACAGATGAAACAAATTATGCTGGAAAATATATGTTCTCCTGACCTTAAACTTGCTGACAGGTCCACTTGCTCTCACCAATCCATTTTCCAATCCATCAATAACTTCTCTAATGAACTCCAGTCTCTCAGGAAGTTTTGCCAGAACTCTAAGACTTGAGAGAAGGTAGAAAATAGAGTACTAGAGAGAGGAGGTATCCAAAACTTGTACACATAGTGGGGCTCTTTCATGCCTGGGAAATTCTTTTGAAATCATATCACAAGGTATGCTTTGACTCTTGAGTTTGGGAAGATTCAATACCAAGATGTTAAAGTAATGGGAGTGATCACCACTTGGGGATCTGGCAATACCAAATTAAACAAAACTCTGCTAAACAGTGTTTGGCTAAAGCAAGTCTAAGATTTTGGAGCACTAGCACAAATACTGGTCTGAAACTGCTATAACAGTACCATAATGAACAATAGGGTAAGACTGAAAACACTGGATGACTCTGACAGAAGTTTGTTTCTCTCAGTGCCATGTACTTTCACTCTGCAAAAATGATACGACAAATACTCCATATCATCAAGAACAGAACTTTCCTTATCATAATAAGGGAAGGGCTGTTGCCTGAGCACTTTCCTTTGAAATACTGGAAAGGTGACATACTGTGTATTCCATGGTGGATTCTGCTTGCCTTCCTTTCCATTTCTTTTTATTTTTGTTTTAATTGACAAAATTCATTAGTTAATTGAGATACTTTGCTGAAGTGTTTTTCCCTAAAACAGTATAAGCATAACACTCAATTATATCATAATGAGTCTCAGTTTGAAAATATTGGAAGAAGAAATCTGAATTAACCATGGACAAGAACTGTCCTTCACCATGGCTGATTAGGATATAACTATGATTTACTGTGTTTGGCAGTAGAATTTATACACCAAGCTGCCATTAAAATCTTATGATGTAAGATCTCAGGAGTCAGCACATTAGTCTTACTAATGTTATAACTTCAATACGCATAAAATGAAGTCAAGGTCTTGAAGTTCAAGTAAAAGTTTTTTTCCAAGATATTTAAAACTGAAACTTAAAGTAAATAAAAAACAAAAAAAAGATGAAGACTAATAATTTCTGAATTTGCCCTCCTTTGGACATTCTCTAAGAGCTTGATATCTTTTGTATATATCATATATATCATATGTCATATATATATGTGGTGTCCAAAACTACCACAATATTCAAGGTGAGGCCTCACCAGTGCAGGGTAGAGAGGGACAATCATCTCCTTTGACTGGTGGGCCAGGCTTTACCTAATATCCCCCAGGATGTGGTTGGCCCTCCTGGCTGCCAGGGCACTGCGGACTCATATTCAACTTGTCATTGACCAGGACCACCAGGTCACTTTCCACAGCACTGCTTTATAAATTCATTCCCAAATTTGGAATGCCCTTTATGTCATAATCAATAATCACCATCAGGATATTTAACCATAACACAGTTGACACAATTAAAATTTCAGGAGGCAGAACAGGGCTGAGCACAGATCAGTCTTGGATCTTCAAAAGCTCAGTAAATCAGCTCTAGTACAGTTGAGATGTCTTTTTCTAAATATGTAAACAATCTTTCTCCTGATGATACTTAGAATTATTTTCTGTACTGCCTGAGCTGTACTTCCAAATCGAAAGAGTTCCTGCTAACACTGTTGCTGTTCTTTTTTACTACTCTTGCATTATCTGCCCTGACACAGTTTTGTGTATGGTATAGTTAACCTAAGAATCATTAATATTCTTAACATTCTTATTTAAATAATAGTACTTAAAATTATTTTCCCAAGTGTTGGTTTGCCACATTTATGCAAAATGATTTTCATTTGCTTCTTTCCAAAGGAATCTAAGTTTTTCGCAGAATGTCTTCTGTCTTTGACCACCAGCACAAAAAGGCTTAGTCATACACCCTGAAAATTTCAGTTCATGCTTCTCTGCTGTAATGTACAAGGTCGAATGCTTTTCACTGTCAGGCTGTCAGGGTCTGGTGCAGTACTTTCACTGTGACTTAGAAACTACAGATATTTAGCACAGAATTAAATTAGGCATAAAAATATGTCAAAAAGAATTGTTGATTTCTGTCTACACAGGGAATAATCAGGCCTGTAAGGCACCTCTAAAGCTGTGCATGTGATTCAATGAGAAATGAGAGGATGGATATCTTTAGCAAAGTGTAAAGATGTCACATGCTATTTAAATTATATGATTAACAAAGACACATTATCATCCAGGAGGTGCTCAGATGTAACCACAGGATTTATAGGCATCAGCCATGTAATTTCATTGTCACATTGCATCATTTAGAATTACAGGTTCTGGTTTGGATTAGGTTTTTTGTTTGTTTGTGGGATTGGCTTTTTCCTATGTTGAAAAGTCAGAAAATAAACTGTAATTATGCCTGAGGAGATTGGAGCACCCACAAAACCCATAAAAAAAGCATTTCTGTGAAATAAGGAACTGTACAAAAGAGCTTCATGTGTATGATACTTCTGTGTATCATATAATTCTCAGAATTATATGATATGGTGTTTTGTTTATTATCTCATACTCCTTAGAAAATCCAGATATAAACACAATTGTAACATAATTCTGTCTCTGGCCACAAGAAATAAGCAGTTTGGTCTGAGTTCCAGTTCCAAGCTTCTCACTACTTCTTGAAAAATGCTACTCTTGCTTTTTAGATTTAAAATTTCCTGCATATCAGGATGAGCTATATAAGAGTGAAAAAAAACCAACAAAACAAACCCAACTTTTGCTATATCATCAGCAAAATGCGAAACATATTCCTCCAGGCTGTTGTTTTTGGAAGCCTGTAGAATGTTAAAAAAAAAAAAAAAAAAAGTTACTGAAAGAGAAACATTGCAGAATTACTGCTTTCTGAAAACTGACTTCTTACACAGCTGTAACTTAGCACTTATTAGCCTGGTACTCATAGACAGTCTTGCTGATCATTAATAAACGCCTTTCTATTTCTATCATTGTATTTAATTATAAATATCTGTTTTTAAACAGTGCTTTAAACATATTTTGTCTCTTGCCTGTCCTGAAAAATAAAGGAAAATATTAAAGGTTAAATGTTTATTTTTATTTTATTTTTAGATTTTCTAAAGCATAAATAATAAAATCAGAATATTCAGAAAGTTTTGCCTGGAATTTTCTGGTACTTTATGCTCGTATAATTCCACATTCCTTCACACCATATTTATTCCCACAAAACAAACATATTAAAAAAAAGATTTTCAAAGGTGGATCAGGGTAATTTTTATGTCCTTATTTTGAAAAAGAAACATGTTCTTAATTTCTGCCAAAACAGTAATACATAAATTGCTATGTTGGAAGCAGGACTAATGGGGCTAGAACAGTGCACTTAAAAAAAAAAACCACACAAAACCCAAACCAAAACCAAACCAAAACAAAAAACAAACAAACAAACAAAAAACCAAACAAACAAACCAAACAAACAAAAAGAAAACCACCACCACACCAAGAATAAGGTTCGCAGCTCTCACTGTTCTGTTTACCAGATTTCCTTTTGCTCAGAAATCAACATCTGTGGATTTTGCCAAGCTGTGTGGTGAAACATAATCTCAGTAGGCATCACGAGAGTCTCTGTCACCTTTGTTATGCTTTGCATCAGACTGTACTCGACTTGGCTGTGTCTTTTATTTGCTTCCTGATCCATAAATGGCTGTCTTCTTTTTCTTCTTCTTTGTCTTTGTTCACCATACCTAAAGTGATTTGTGACAAAAATATTTGTTCTTTGTTAATGTGAAGTAGTAAAATGGTTTTGAACTGTTTCATGTGAGAAATATACTTGCTACATGCAATTTTGCTTTAATAATTGATATCCAGTCACTGGCCATGAGAGAGATCAAATGGATGCCAAATGCATCAAAGTGCATCAGAAAGTATATGCCATAGACTGGAGAGCTGAACTAAACCAGTCAAATTTAAGTGAGAAATAAAGAATACATTTTCCATGCAAGAGGGTATTCATCATTAGAACAAATTAGCAGACAAATGGATTCTTAAACATTCTTTCATCATGAGAGCATTTTCAGTAATGTTTTATTGTAGGATCCAGTATAGAGTAACAAGATTATATTTTATGGTTTGATCAAGACAGAAAGCAAAACTACAGATATTTATCTGTGTGACCAGCAAGGGTGTTTTGATAAAGAGTCTGTACCTTTCAAAGATTGTTGGTCAGCCAGTAGAGAGGTAGAACCATGGAATGAAAAATAAAAATAAGTATACTGAGTGGTATGACTGCTCAGGAGTCCCCTTGGAAAGGGACACAGGACAGGGTATCACAGTCAGTCCTACCACCCCAGCCAGGGAACAGGGTAGTCTAGGGGGGCTGCCTGAGGCAGCTGCAGCCCAGGCATCAGGGACAAGGCAGGCTGAAGCCAGTGCTGGGGTCCTGATCAGGCCCAGTGAGAGAGGAATGAGAATCAAACAGAGCCCTTGGAACACTGGGCAGAGCTGTGGGGATGGGCTGAAACCAGACCAGGATGTCAGAGTGCAGGTGAGGACCAGGATCAGACAGTCCCATGGCTGGGCAGGGTCAGGCTGCAACATGGCATGAGCTGTATCTCAGGGGAACCACGTCCAGGACCCTGGCAGGATATATTCTGCCAGGCAAAGACCTCCATCTACTGCAACCAGGCTAGTGATAAGTCTTTTCCATTTTCAAAGGCTAAATGCTTTTTTTAATGCCTGAGACATAGCCCGTATCTGGTCATGCTGTGACCTAGATTAGAGTGACCTAAAAGAAAAAGCTGAGGAAAACAGATGCCAAAATCAGGACACATAATTATCTTCTTACCAAGTTAGCTGTAGCAACACGGGGTGATTCTATATGAACCCTTTGAATGACTGCATTTGCCATCTGCTGTTCACTTGCAAAACATTGTGCTTCTGCTTAGCACTCCTCAATGCACGCAACCAGTATTCAGCTACCTTCAACCGTAACCAATGTGAGCCATTCCTCTGCAAGATCAGCTCTGTTTGGTAACTTGGCACCAGCTTGTGATGAGCCGTTAATGTTAACATTGGTAAATGTTAACATTATTGAAGAGCAGTTAATGTTAGTATTGGTAAAAAAAAAGTCTATTCTGACTTTAGTTTCCCAGTGTACAGAAATCTCTGGTGTTTTGTTGTGAACAAAAGTTCTTGGTTTTTTACAGTTAAGCTGGTAAGAGAAGTTCCATTCATCAATTCTCATAACTTTAGGCATTCTTTGGAATATTATTTGTGGTCATTTTCAAATAGGTAGTCGGCTTGAGGTTTCTGTTCAGTAAGCCTTTATAAATGAAGAAACCCAAAGTTTGCAGATTCCATAATGATCAGAAGACTGAATGCAGCAAAAGAACCTTCTCTGCTCCCATGGCAAGACATATACTTGGATGAGATCAGTTTACTGAGGCACAGATCAAGGTTCTGACTTTTCAGAATGTATTAAAAGGAAAGCAAACCTCAGGGCAATTATAAGCATGCAACAATAGTTCCCTGCTGCCTTTCAAAGTATGATTTTTCCCTGTCAAGAAAATAAAATAAGAAATAACCTACATAGAAAATATTTTTAGTACTTTTAAAGATGTTTTGTATTGTAGCGAATAAGGTGGATAACTTTTAAAATAAAAATTATTTGATAGTCTGCCAACATTCCTCTTGTGCACCACCCAACCTTCTTATGACGTATATCATAATCTATGATTTCAAAATAAAGTTTATATTTGAAAACATATAAAACATAGTTTTTATGTTTTCGGGGTTTTTTTGCCTCAGGACTGATTTCTTAATCTTTTTTTTCTCCTCCGAGAAACATTGCTTGCATATTCAGATGTTAAAAATAACTACATAGCAACTGACTTGTCTTCATATCCTGTGCAAGACCACTCTGGAAACCATTGCTGTCAACATTCCAGCTCTCTTGTCAACAACTAACTGCTCTCAGTTGCTGATGAAACCATCTAGAGCAGTTCAGTTATTAGAGTCTGCATGTAATAATGTCAACACCATGTATTTTATAGATAGAAATAGAAACGTACAAGGTAGAAGCTAAAAACTATTTTGAAGATACAGTCACATTTGATGCAGAAGAGAAACTAGCATGCTCTAAAACGCTAACTTGAAAAATACGTTTTCCAGAGTAGAAGGATATCCTAAGTTATCATTTAATTCTGAAACACAAGAAATAAACTTTTGTACTAGATTAAACAAAATTTTCCTGACAGTTTCCTAGTTAAACAGAAAAAATATATAACCTTCTAAATGTTTTGTAATAGAGGTACTCTGTGAAAATAAATATATTGTCATTACTTTTCTTTGCTGTTAACAGTAATGGCAACAATAAAAAGAAGAGTAAACATATCTCAGTATACATTCTGTGTTAAGTTACTTGTATTTTTAAAGGAAGGTGACGTTTGACACGTGACTTTAGTAATTTCCTGCTTTTGTTCAGGATCTTCACTTTATGAAATTAAGAAATACAAAACTCTTTCTAAGATGAATTGCCTTCTTGCCTCTATCCCATGGCAACATTTTCACTTTATCTGATTTACTGCTAGGTTTTAATAGGAGATGTAAATGAGAAATTCAATAGCATTAGCACTATAATTAAATAAATAAAGCAAATATACTTTTAATTACAACAAAATCAAATTAACAATGTTGTTCTCAACCATTGATGACATGTCATTTTGACATGATTTTGTTTGGTTTTGCATATTCATGTTATTAAACCAAAGAGTCATCTTCTATGACATAGGCTGTAAATCACCTTGAGTCAAGTTCTTGTTTCACTTGTTTTTCTGAAGTCTGAACAGAGAATACTAGGAGAAATAAGATCTGCATATTCAGTATACTGGCTGCAAACAAAATTTGCCTTCATGATTAGATGCATAGTTGTATAGGAAATGTGGATCCATAAATAGGAATGATGATCTTAAAATTCTGATAGTTTGACTGGGTCAAAATTCAGTAATTACTTTTTAATATTCTAGGAATTAATTGTAAACTGATTCTGTCCCTCCCCTTGCAAAATATTTTCACTACTTACACGTTTTTTCGCACTTAAAAAGCCAACACAGCAGGTTTTTTTCCTTCTAATTATATTTTAAGATGATGTAGATGTTCAAAACTTTTTTTTTTTCACCTTCACCTTTCCTAGGCTAGAATTCCCTAGAAATTATGGAAAGCTAAACTCTGAGTCTTCTGCATAACTGAGCACATAATCAGCAAAAGTGAATTCTGTGACTTTGGTTATGCAGACTATGCAATTTTCAATGGAAATGAAATGTGATTCAAAATAATCTTTCCACCTTGCACCTTTTTGCTTTAAAAAATGACTGCTCAAAACTTCTATTTGCATAATCGAATGAGAAATTTGCTTCTCCTAATTCTTAGATACTGAAGTTAGCACTTAACAGAGGTTTTCCTGCCTGACCAGTTCAGTGACTAAAGGAGAACAGGCTTTGTTACTAAAAATAAATCTTTACAATTAAACACATATTTCTGAGTGGTTTTGTATCACCTTGGTTTCTTAGAGTTATTTGAATCTGGCATAGACTCAAGTAATTTTAAATATACCTGCAGGTCATATAAGGCTGAAAATGAAACTAATAGCTGATCTAATGATGCCTGTGGTTAATCTGTCATGGGTAAACTGGCAGAGTTGCACAGCTACTATACAATCAACAAATGATAATATACTTAGAATAGGATGTGAACAGTCCACAGTAGTTCTGAATTACCAAAATGGGATATGAAAATGATTATATATTAGGTTATTGTTTCCAGAGTGAGATAACTAACAGAAGCGTAAGTGCAATGATGCTTTAGGATTAAGCATCATATCAGCCTGACTTAAAATAAATGCATGTTTTAAAGGTTGGTGTATATTAGGGTAAACATGAATTAATAAGCCTAGTTTCTCAGTCAGGGGAGAATTTTTTGGAAGAAGACAAATCCGGCACCTAAAATACTGGCCTTTGTGAGTTGTGGTAATTGGGTCAGCTTCCAGAAGAAGATACAAGGAGTCTGTAATCAGACTCAGTTACTTCAGTAATTGATACCATTGTTTGCCAGCTGCAAACCTAAGTTAACTGCAGTCTTGAGCCACGTGTACTTTGACATCACAACTGTTCTTAATGGGTTTTCCATGTGCCCAGTAGAATATATTCTGCCTCACAGGCAGCTGTGTGCATATGTAAAATCCATCTTTTTGCCTCTGATCTATTCAGGTAATATTTTTTTTTTTTCTGGCTTATGCAAATCAAATTTTGTCCAGAAGAGATGCGCTTGAAATAATGAGGCAATGAAGTCTCAAAGGAGAGAGCTTCTGCAGAACAGAGGGAAGGTTTTCAAATAATTTGCATGCTAAACATCTAAATGCACATTGTCTTGGCAGATATCTTTCACTGAAATAAAAAAAAAAAGCTGTTACAGTCACCATACCACTGGAATGATGGACAAGAATGTAGATAGACAGAAGATGAACTATGAGTGTACTGTAGGTTTACTATAGGTTGGAGAATCTTGCCAGACCCTCACTGTTCACCCTGAGGATATTGGTTTTATGAATGACAATATGTTATCTCTAATCAAGTTCCTGAATACATTGTATTTGTTATTGCCAAATAAAAAATTGCCACCAGCATTATATACAGTATTTCCGACTCTATCAGGATGTGAATTTTTTCAAGTCATACTTTTATGCTGTGGTGTAAAGCTGTCATGTAATTTCATTTAATTTAATGTGATATATATACATATATAGCCATGGAGTTCCCTGAGGAGTAACAACTTCTTCTCAGATATATTACAGTGCAGACTATAAAATAATTACTATAAAACTTTAAAAAAATGAGGAACTTTTTATATCTGTGGTTGCCTTATTCACCTTGGAACTTAAAACACTAAGCAAATGCAAAAGTCAACTAATGACAATGTCTACCACAAAACAGCTTATTGTCTAAGCATAGTTAATCAAGGGTAGTTAAGCTGTCTGCAACAACAACATATCAGAGAAAGATCATGTGGTGAAAGGCATACTCACAGCCTAGCTTGGGAAGAACAGAGGAGTTTCTCTGGGATTTGCAGTGAGATTTAAAAGGACATTGAAGGGTGGTGAAGATAGAACAAAGGAAAAGGCATCTCTGACCAAGAAGCAAAAGGGCTGTATTAAATTCATTTTATCCATCTGTTTCAGTGTGTGTAGGTACCTCTGTTCGATGAGTTGCTGTGTTCTATTGTATTACTTTGGCATTATATTAAACATGATGCTAAACAGATGACTGGAAACTTTTTATTAAGCTTTCTTTTCTTCATCAAATGTGAGCATATATGTGTATTTGTATAGCCTCCATCAAAGAGGCTAACAAAACTTTTTGTATTAATATGAGAAGCCCCAAGACAGATTTTTTAGGAGCTCACCACATTGTTAGTTCTCCTTTGTGATAAAATCATACCTAAATCAGTGGATTTATTATGATCTCCTGCTAAAAGTCTCAGTAGTTTTGTAATACATTTGTTTTAGTATTATGGGAAGGAGGTTAAGCTACTGCCTCTGAACTACAGTCAAACATAGTACACTTCCATAAGTATGCTTCCATTTCCATTAGCCTTTTCACTTTTGCCCTGTGTTCAAAATTATCTTCTTTGTTGGTGTCTGAATGAAGAATTTATGTAACTTTTAGGCAATAGTTAGATTATCTGCAATCTCAGTGCTGTCTCTGTGACATAAGGCGTATATATCTCATTGCATTTAACATTTGAAAAATCTTATTCCTCTTGCTTTAGTTAAACTTTGTAAGATCTACTTTGAAAGAGTCTATGAATCTCTTAAATGGTAGCTTCATTTTCTATGTGGCCTGATAAAATGGGACATTGTTCATTTCCATGAGTAAAGAAACTGGCCCAGATTTACACCTTACAGCAAAATTGTTTATCCAGCCTAACCTGACACTTCTATGTCTGTTTTCTTGGGGTTTTTTTTGTTGCATTTATATCGAAGGATTCCTGTATGCCTTCTATAGACATAAATATGAAAAAGACATCATTAGTCTGTAGAACTTAGAAATGTTATGTCCTGTGTGTGGTACTTTGACATTTGAATTGTAATATATTAAATTCTATTATAAACTCCATTCAAGGAATTAAAAACAGTGTTCCAAGGGTTTAACAGGTTATAAATAGCTTTTGCACACATTCTAATATAAGAACAAGAAGAATACAGTGTTCAACATCCATTTAACCACAATTCTTAATCATCATCAGTTAGATCATCTCTGACTATATATTCAAAAAGTGAGTCTAAACCCATAAGTAAATAAAATGACATAAATCTTTTTGGAAAACAACCAAACAAACAACAAAATCAAAACCTCCAGAATTTCATTACTTATACAAAGAATTTAAAAATGCTCATACATATGTTATGATTACACATTGGTCAATAAATAGGTAATACATAAATAATCAGACCATACTAACTTTTTCCATTCTGTATTCTAATATTTCATTTTAAGGTTATCTGGGTTGGAAAGCTGTCAGTGAAGTGCTTGTTATTGTCTCAATGTGTAACTAATGACTGATTTTAAATAAGTCAGCAGCATGATTCTTCCAGCAGTGACACAAAATAGATCAGAATATTTTAATATTATATGTTGGCATTTTTTGCTGCTTTGAAAAAAAACCCTGATGTTCATTTGATTTTTAGCACAGAGCCAAACAGAATAAGGAATTCTAAATTAAACCATGTCATTGGTCTGATTTATTGTCATGGGTTCATGTGGTTGAGTTTTTGGTAGTGGGGGGGCCATAGGGAGGGTTTCAGTTAGAAGCTGCTAGAAGTTTCCCCTGTCCTATGAAAAGCCAGTGATAACCAGCTCCAGGAGGGATTTCCTGCTGCTGGCCAAGGAAGAGCCAATGAAGTGCACTTCTGTGATATCATATTTAAGAACAGAGGAGGAGAAGGCTGTGGCGCAGAAGAAATTCCTGTTGGGGGAAGAGTGGAGGGGAACATGGGATAACAAGCAGATTCCAAAGTCAAAGCAGAAGGAGGGGGGAGGAGGGCCCCCCTCTCCCCCTCCAGCAGGGCAAAGACTGAGAGCCGAGGCCCCTGCTGCTGGTGGAAGACCATTTGGATGCAGAGAACACCCCCTTCCTGTAGCTCATGAAAGAGCCCATGCTGAAACTGGTAGTTACATGAAGGAGGCTGTGACCTCATGGGATGCCCAAGGATGGAGCAAAGTCCTGCAGGAGACCTGTGGTCCATGGAGAGGGAAACCCATGCTGGAGCAAGTTGTTCCTGCGTAGGACTTGTGGTCCTGGTGGGGAACCCAACTCGGTACAACTCAGCCCATGAAGGGCTGCACCCCCTTGGGGGAGTGATGCACAGGGAGAGGTCCATCAAGGACCTGTGTTTTTTCCTATTAGTAAGTGCCTTCTCTCAGTCCTTATCTCTACTCATGAAATTCCCTTGTGGGTTTTTTTTATCCCTCCTCTGCCCAGTTGCAGAGGGAGGGTAAGAGCAGCTTTTAGTGGTGCCTGGTGTCTGGCCAGGATCAAACTACTACATTTACTTACCTAAAATGTTAGTAAATTTGACTTACCTAAAATAATAACTTTAACTTATCTAAAATGTTAGTAAACAGAAACCTATGTAAACAAACAACTGAAGCCCATACATCAAGTATGTGATTTAAACCTGAAATGAGAAAATGTCTTCCTTCAGGTTAAATAAATACAGATGATTGACTGAACTTAAATTCCTCAGGAAAAAAGGGAAACCCAGGACTATTTATTTAATCTCATTATGTTCTTATGGCTTATATAGTAATGGAAATTTCATGGAATCATAGAATCATAGAATAGATTGGGTTGGAAAAGACCTCCAAGATCATCAAGTCCAACCCCTGATCCAACTCCAATTTCTAAAGCATGGCACTAAGGGTCACATCCAATCTCTACTTAAAAACCTCCAGGGATGGTGAATCCACCACCTCTCTGGGCAGGCCGTTCCAATGTCTGATTACTCTCTCTTTAAAGAATTTCTTCCTAACATCTAACCTAAACCTCCCTTGGCAGAGCTTGAGCCCATGTCCTCTTGTCCTATTGTTGGTTGCCTGGGAGAAGAGACCAACCCCCACCTGGCTATAACCTCCCTTCAAGTAGCTGAAGAGAGTGATGAGGTCACCTCTAAGCCTTCTCTTCTCCAGGCTAAACAACCCCAGCTCCCTCAGCCTCTCCTCATAGGACTTGAGCTCAAGTCCCTTCACCAGCCTCATTGCTCTTCTCTGGACCTGCTCCAGCACCTCACTATCCTTCCTGAACTGAGGGGCCCAGAGCTGAACATTTGAAGAACTTAATATATTATGCATAATATATATATATTATGCATTATATATATATATATATATTATATGTATATATATAATGAATCATTTTTTAACAGTCTCAAGTGCTTAAAACCCATGAAACTCATAAATATCACATATGTAAAGAAATAGTAATTTTTAAGTCTGTCTTCTTGAAATTTCTATACTGTCTATACTACTAATTACCTAGAAGTACTACTTTGTAGTCCAGATGCTACTTTAGTCCAGCAAAGTCCTAGAGACAATGGTTTTCTTCAAAACACAGCTGTAACATCTTCAAAGTTCAAAGTCATCAAAGTCATGAGTCTTGAATCATGAAGAGTTCATACTGAGACTTTCTTCCTCATCAGTCTTCTCAATTTTTATGCTTGCTTAATTCAGTGTGTTTAGGTTGTTTTTCTTTGCTTTGCTTTCTGACTACTAAGTTTTTCTGTTCTGTTTGTTATGAATAAAACTGTTTTTACCTGATTCACAAAATTACACCGCTGAAGTGACAAGAAACTGATCATAGTGATATGCGTGACCATCTAAGACCTAGGCTAAAATCTCATTTCTCTGCTGTTTTGTTCTAGAGTAACAGCTAGTTCATTCTACAGAGATTAATTACTTCTCCTAAATATTTCTTATAAACTCAACCAAACTGGAAACAATTAAGGCAAAAATTTTCTAACTGCAACAAAATTTTTAACGCAGACAAGTTCAGATAAACTCAGGCCACAACAACCTCATGCCCTCTACTAGGGAAAAACACTGGGCTACAACAGGTGGTTTTTATATTCATCTCTCAATGAACTTCTCAGGAAAACTTTTAAAACATTTTGGTACACCAGACATCAGGTCAATTTGTTTAATGCAGAGACCAGATTTTCCTCTTTAAGTGGAACTATATCAAAAGGATATTTTTCCCTATTTATTTCACTGTTGCTATCTGAAAATGGCATAGTTCTGAGGTTGAAGGTTCTTGGATGTCACTTAAAATTTTACAGTCTCTGGGTATTGTAAGTTCATCATTATTTTCATCAACAATATAACCAGCTTAGTTTACCTTTTCATACTCCTGATGACCTCTGCTCAACAACCTTTATCAGTACCTGTTCAGATCATCTTGTTTTTCTTTCCTTATGATTTAATCCTATGACCTAGTCCCGAGAAATGGCAACTCTGCCAGGACAGAGGGAAGAACCAAAAACATTACTACAGTGACTGCTAGTATCTGATTTTTCCCAAGAGTTTATATTCTTTGGCCTCAAGTAGGTCTTTATCTGTAATTCTGGAAATTCATACATTCTAACTTGATGGTCAGGGTGCCCATATGTTTCTTTTATACTTTATTATAATGAAAGGATTCACTGTCTAGTGTTTGATTTGGTAGATTATTTATGTTATGCATGAGGACATAAAACTTTTTCTTTTTTTAGGTGTTGCAGTAAAGCAAGAGTCTTAATACTGACTTCAGGTTAAGAGAAACTAGGTATTTTTTACTATTAAGAGATAATAGTAACGATCTTAGTCATAAGCCATTAATGACATACCTCAATATTATTCTCCCTACTTATAGAAAATATAGTTGTTTCAATGTCCAAAGGGCTCTAGGATTTTTCAGACCTTTGTGAGAAATATTCTTATCCAGTAATTAAATAGGGATATTGAGAAAAAAAAAATTACATGGAAGGTGACAAATTAACTACAGCAGAATTAACCATATAAGGAAAAAAAGCTAGATTTGGCTTATAAGTTCTTTCATTATCAAGGCCAGATATATTTGACTGAACACTCTCCCTTCAATGTTCATTTTGATATTTTCTTTCTGCTGTGTCAGTCATTAAGAAGTCATCTTTAGTTCTGTCAGGCAGTATTCATGATTTGGGCTTCTGATCAAAATTGCCCTTCCTACTTTCACCTAATTCTAAATTTTGATGTACTGTCACTTCTCTGATATTGAAATAATTAAGTAGATAATAGCATTTTCCTGTGACAGATCTGCAATACAAAATTAATAGGGTTGTTTATAATTAACTATATATAGCAACTAATAATTTTCCTTCACCTCATCATATCCTAAACACATTTTTGTCTTTTAAATAATCTTGCAGAATATCACCATTTTGGTAGTACCCTCTATTTACACTAGACTACAATATATACCAAACAAATGTGATCCTACTTCCCTCTAAATCTTTTACTGGAACATTGTCTAAGGTTTTATTAACCAAGTTACAAACCCTTTACTAAGACTTAAGGCAAAACTCAGAATTAATAGTTTATTCATAACATCCATGCCGTTTATGCCATTGATAAAGCATAGGCAAAAGCTGTGGTAATTATATGTTTAATCACCTTTACCAGTTTTCCAGTGACTCTACAGACTATAAAAATTTTAGCAAATTGAGTGCTGAATAAGTGTTTTTAATGCCTTTAATTTGAGAGCTGAAATTTCACATAAATTTATTGGAACTGCAATATTAGTAACTTTACCTTCATGATACTATTTCTGTTGTTTTACATAGTCCTTATGGAAATGACTCCGTGAAAACATCATCATTATCAAAGACAAAGTAATGAACTCAAGAGACCTATAATGTGAGATAAGACAATCTGAGTGTTTAAGATGGGCATTATGCAGTGTGAGTTTTAATTCTGCTTTATTTAATCATGATAGAAAATTTTTCTTTCTGGATACCATTTTGGGAATTACAGACATTAGTGGAAAAGTAAACCCTCACTGGAGACTGAAGAAGGTGTTCTGACTTGATACAGTCTTGTTAATATACATTCTTAAAAATTTTTATGTCCTAGAATAAATACAATTTCTTTAATTTTTTTTCCCCCATTTTTTCGCTAGTCATGATTAATGCTGATGATATCTGCATTTCTGGTACTTTATCTGAAGTTTAGTAGGTTGATGCTGACTAGGAAGAGGTGACTTAAATCTACAAGACAATGAAAAAAAAAGAAAAAATGAAAATAAATATCAAAGAAAGAGACAGAAAGATGAAATTTTCAACAGTGGTGAGGAAGCAGGGAATTAGATGATATTGTATCTTGTTCTATGAAAAACAAACAATCATGAAGTTAACATTGATATTTAAAAAGGTCATGGACTGAATCCACTCTGGTGAATTGTTGTGGTTTTGCCCACCAGCCAGCCCCTGGGGCTGAGGATTGTTTCGTCCAGGTAGATTTCCAGAGAAAAAGCCAATCAAAACCTTTAGCAACGCCTTTGCTAATTACATATTTAAGGAAAACGGAAGAGAAGGTTGTTGTGCAGTTGAAATTAGGAGCAGTTGAAATTAGGGAGCCATGTAGGAGCAGTCGGAGGCCCCAAGTGGGGACCCAGGGGCAGGTGTGGCACTGAAGTCCCCCTTCTCTCATGTAAGAGAGCAAAGGAAAAAAAACTTTAGAGGACTGACTGCTTGGAAGAAAACCACTGCAGAAGAATTCTGGCAGAGAGATAATGAAGTGTTCAAAGCCAAAACTGCTGCAGGAGAGAGAAGTTCTAAGTGGGGGGAGCTGCTTCTTCCCCCTCTCTTGCTCCCTCTCTCCCTGCAGCAGGGAAAAGACTGAAAAATTTAACCCTGTATGATGGTTTGGACTTGGCTCCCTGCCAAATGCCTAACTTTTCAGTAGTAGCCTCTCTCTTCTTCTTTCTTATTTCTCCCAGGGAAAAGGAAAAAAAATTATGGAAATTGAAGAATTCAAAAATCAAGTTAGTTATATAAGTTATATATAGTTAGTTAAGATGATATGTACACAGCAAAAGGGAATCCAAACACCCCCCGAAGGGATAGGGAAAGGGGAAAAGGAAGAAAAGGGAACAAAAAAAGGATACCGAGTAGATATATGCAATCAAATCCGAGAATTAGTAAAATAACTAGTAAAATAAATTTCACTACATCCCTTAGAAAAAAACAGGATTGACATACACATGGCCAGCACTCTCCAAGCCTCCATGTGGCAGGTCAGTGGATGCTGCAGGCTTCAGCCTTAGATAAGCGAGACTAATGCAGGGACTCACTGTTCCTGAACTTCTCCGGAAAAGAAGAAGAGCGAAGGCTTCTCTTCCCTTCTTATTTATACAACGATTTACATAAAAATCGTATGGAATACTGGGAACACTGCCCCTTCCTTAGTTACAATTTGATTACCAAGGAAGGCCTGGATTAAAACCACTACACCCTGCCATGTGTGAAAGTTTGTTGGTTTAAGGAGACCCCCATGCTGCTCATAGAAGAGCCTACACTGGACTAAGTTGATGCACAAGGAAGCCGAGACTTCATGAGAAGTTTGAAATGAAGCAGAGTCCTGTTGGAGGCTTGTAGGTCATGGAGAGAGACTTATGCCAGAGCAGAATGGCTCGGGTAACCTTGGGATCTCAGTGAGAGATCCATGCTGCTGTTGGAAATTTGTGACCCCGAGATGGGATCTGAGTGAAGGATCCATGCTGGTGCAGCTAAATTTGTGACCCTGAAAGACAGCAGAGAATGGAAGACCTGTTGTCTGAGAGATGGAGTCACGTTGGAGAAGTCTGTTAAGGACTGTTCTCCGGTGGGAAGGGACCCCCACAGGAAAACAGGGATGGACTCAAAAGCCATTATCCCCTGTGACTCTGTGGTGAAGATCCATGGTAGGCAAGTGTCCCCTTGCAGTCCATGGAAGAGAAGACCTTCAGGGCCTGGGTAACCCCGCAGTCTCCAATCTTAGCCCAGGAGGGGGTAGGCCCAGCCTTGAAGCCAACAAAGAGGGATAGAAAAAAAGAGTTCCAGCTGTGACGAAAAGGAGTTGTTGTCCTGAGATAACAGAAGAAGAGCTTTAAAGTGCTTCAGAGTTATTGAAAAGACCTAGAGCTCCGAAAATGGAGAAAGAGACTGCTTGTCCTCCTGGACTGATAAAAAGTGGGGAGAGGTATTTCTGTAAATACATAGTACTTTTTACCTAAATAGAATTATTGTAGATGTAGATCTTTAGTTTTATTTTGCTAGTAATAAATGTTCATATTCTTTTTCCCAATCAGGTCTCCTTTGTCTGCATAAACCTTCTCTCAATTTATAGTAATTATACGGGGGTGAGAAAAATGGACCCAGAGCAAAACCACGACGTGAATATAGACATTTTAATCTAGTTTGTGAAGCACTGTACTCTTTACTTCAATTCCTGATGCCCCATCTGGGAAATATGGAAAATAGTAATGATTCCTGCTTCCTTCCACCCATCTGCTGCTGACAGTGGATACCACTGGATAAGCACCTTCTACCATCAGCCTGCAAGACTTGAAGTAGCCCTTAATAGAGAAGCAATTCAATGAGGCTGTTTGGAGAGCACTTAATATCATCCATGGACTTCAGTGGGAGCTTTCCACAATTTCTAAAATTCCAACATTTGCCCTAGTAAGTAAGTAAGTAAATAAATAAATAAATAATGAAAACTCTCAGAAGATAGAAATGCTGACTAAAGAAATCACCTGGAGCAAATAAACCAGCATCTCAAAAGATTGAAAGGAATGATGTAAACTATTGAAATTTCTGGGTGTTGCAAAAAAAATGGCAGAAATTTAAGAGGAGAAAAATAAAACAGAAAACAGGCACAAACCTACCTAAGATTGCCCCAGGAGCATCTCATCTTATTGTGTAATATACTGAAAAGGGCAAAGGGGTTCACATACTTCTGCAGTGTTAATTTTGCCTCAGGACATGCTACATACGGAGATCTGTTTAGGCATTCTTTCTCCAAAATATCCTAAACTCTTCAAATGATACCATAAGCAGTGGAATCACTGAAATGTCAGGAGATATAACAAGTAATGTTAAGGAGACATAAAAAGAATGTATGAAATGAGTGAAATGTTTCTCAATATACCTGCTGTATATTGAAATGAAGCTGCTGCAGAAATTTAGTTGTGGTGGTACAAGAAGCATACTTTTGCAATGGTTATATATAAAATATTACATCAATTATCCTGTCCTAAGAAGATATTATTTCATTCTTATAAATGAGAGTAGGATTGGATCTTCTTCTTGTGACTGTTCATCACAAATTCTCAAGGGTATTTCTCTCTCTTACCTTTCTTGTATAATATTTCAATACTTTGACGTCATCTCATTAACATTGTCCCTTTTTCATACAGTTGTTTGCTATTTCATAAGACTTCAAATAGAGCAGTTTAAAGTATTAAAATATGTTGCTATGTATCCCCAGTAAAATCTCATATCTCCCACAAAATTTGTCCAGGTGATAAAAATGTTAAGTATAAGCTCAACCTTCTAGAGGCAGCAATATTGCTACAGATCTGTACCAACTCCACTTTCCTACCAGTGGGATCAAGAGTGCAGTCTGCTTTGTGAGTTTTACTATGCTGTTATGGTTCTCAACTTACAATTAAGAAGCTATCTGTCCATAAAGATCTCTTAGGCCTGAGGAGCAAGGACTTGAACTGCAAGGACAGACAATTGTTTTATTAAAAAAATATGTAATTTATTTAGAAAATAACAAAAGATATGACCTGAAGGGAAATGACCAGATTTGAATCTATTGTAAGGAAACATACCACACTGAACATGCTAAGTCTGACTTTTGTTAACATAAAACTTAATGAATATTGCATGAATGAAAACCAGGGGAGATTCCTCCCCATATCAGATATAGGGCCACACTGGTTGACCTGACACAGAGAAGTTTCCTGCTTGCCAGGGCTCAGACTGAGGACAATCTAGTCTGCTGATTCTTGTCCAGTCTTCAGACTCTTACCCACTGCTTCTCTTCCATGTAGGTACTGACACTGCTCTAAACATATTAAAATCCGGAAGTTTCCTGTAGTCATAAAGATGCTCAGAAATAGAATAATGTTGCCTCCAGTGAAAAATTTCTCTTTCTTTTTAAAGCAGTTTTTACCATTGTTCTGCATGTAAATGAAAGAGTTTCTACAAAAACTGGAATATGAAGTGTCTACTTATTTCTAGTGATTCTACACTAATTTATATCTAAATAATCTAACCTGTTAAACATTTAAGGTATAAGCTTTAATCTCTCTCAAACATCAGAGAGGAAAACATTTGAAAATAATCATTCATGTTAAGTCCTTTCATATTCACAAGAACAAGTACTGGGTTGTTCTTGACATTTTAATGAAAATTGTATTCTGATTGTCTTCAGAATAATACTATATTTTATCCTGACAATAATAATTTGTAATAGAAAACTCCAAAGCCATTGATTGAAAAAATTAGGTGTTTTTTTTTTTTTAATTAAAATTAAACTACTTGTTCTATCTCTTTCCTTGGTTATATTTGAAATGTTGTAATTCATCAGTCTTTACTGTAATTTCTCCAGTGTTAAGTGGTAGTAACTGAAAGGCTTTCGAAGGGCAAGAAGAAAATTAATTCTGAGGTCAGAAACTGAATTTGTCATTTTGTTTGCTTAAAACAAAACACAACCTATTATTACATAATGAATTTTTACAATTTATTCTTAAGCTATGTAATATTTCAACCAATAAATCAAAATGTTTTAACCAGTTATGATGATGTTAACTCACAAAGTCTAAAGTACTTATTCATACCAAATTAATCTCTTAGACATTGTTGCAGCAAAAAGTTGTCTGTCCTGATATCTCTTATGTTTTCTCTCTTTTACATTCACTCTTCCATATTCCTATGTACCAACAAAAGATTGCAGAGCTTGGCTATGACAAGTTGTAAGTCACCTGGTGTCTCTTCCAGGAAGGCAATCACTGTCATGGTGAGAATTTCTTCTGACTCTTTGTCAGGAGACCATGATGTCAATAGTGATTATTTCATCCTTGTCCACTTAAGTCCATTGTTAACCACTCTTTGCACATGTAGCTCTTTTTCCATTAGTCTGCAGGTCTCTGTTATTTTCAACTTTACTAATATATGGCTTTCTAATATGTGTTACAAACTTTTTTTTTTTTTTTAATTGTCCCTAAAAATCAGTTTTTCCCACCACCAGAGTTTACATTGCTATCCCTAACTTACCAGCTCTTAGTAATTCTGGGGTCTTTTTTCATTTCTGGTATCATCTGGTCCATAGTTTCAAGATCACTTTTCACCCCAATCTTGTACTCCTTTACATGCATCATGACGTGTGCAGAGGAGAGGGGAAATGCCAAGGCCTTTATTAAACCTTTGACGGTTTCCCACAACATTCTTCTGGAGAAACTGGCTGCCCCTGTTTACACAGGTGTATTTTTTGCCGGGTAAACTACTGGCTGAATAGCCTAGCCCAGAGAGGAGAATGGACTTAAATCCAGGTGGCGATTGATGATGAATGACAAATTTCCAGGGGCTCTTTACTGGGCCCTGTCCTGTTTAACATCTTTGTCAATGACCTGGATGAGGGAATCAAATATACTCTCAACAAGTTCACAGATCACAGGAAGTGGCTGCAAGTGTTGATGTGCTGGAGAGTAGGAAGTCTCCATAGAGGAATATGGACAGCCTGGATGGATGGGCTCAGGACAATTTTAAGAGGTTTAACAAGGCCAAGTGCTGTGTCCTGCATTTAAGTCACAACAATCCCATGCAGCACTACAGGCTGGGGGAATGCAGACTTGAGCCACTGTTGAAATTCTTGACCTTTTACAATTATTTCTTATTTTTCTCTTCTCCCATCAACCACAAAACTAATGTTTTTTTCACCAAATGCACTGGCAAAATTAACTTCTCAGTACAGCCAGCTGAAAGAAATGAAGGTTTATTAATACACTTTTGGACCTGAGAGGTTTGCAACAGAATACAATACAGGACAATTTAACTCCCTCTTACCAGTTTTGTCTGATCATGTTTAAATAACTGTGAATTAAAACTTTGAAAAAACCTGCACAAAACAAAACACCACACACTGTAATTGTTTCACTATTTTCTATGTTATGCCTCTCCAATTTAGTCAAAAAACCATTTTGTCTGTAATGCAAGTTAACAGCAAGTTTTTTAAAACTGACCCAACACACTTCTAATATGGCAGTCGCATACTAGAGAGACTATAGCACTCAACAATATCTGAACATGGTGTACATACAAAAGGGGGAAAAGTTATACCATTTAACTGGAAAGAGGAAAATAGAAGATAGATATATATATCAGGACAGCAAACTGTCTTAAAAAAAAAAAAAACTGTGCAGGAAGTCTGCAGAAAGGAGAAATTAAGGAAGATGTCTTATGAATAATAATCATATCACCATCCTTCCTTTGTTTCTTTCTGTTCTGTGTATTTTTATTTTCTCTGCATTAACACCAAACATATCCATCATAGTTTAGAATCACCAACATTTTCTTCCAATTTCCTGTATGAAGAAAAGATTTTCTAATATTTATTTCTTCAGTATTAACAAAGTTCTTCCACCTACAGTTTAATTAGATCAACATCATTCATTTTTTCATTCTTTCTCAAAAAATAAATGCTTCCATTTTTTTTTTTCAAATTCTCCATGACAGTAATTGAATTCTGCTATTTTTTTCCTGTCTGTGTATGCAACAATTTCCTTTTAAAAAAAAAAAAAAAGACATATGTGCCTCCCTCTTTTCTGTATATATAATAAAAATCACCTAAAATAATAATCAACTTTGTGACAGGCTGAATTTCAGAGAAACTGCTACTTCTATATCTTCCTAAAGTATTTCAGTACTTAACTGGTTATCCCTGGAATTTTTCATGAAATTAAGCTATAAATTTTCTTCAATATTTAATGTTTTCAGCTATTCTGTGGTAAGTATATTTATTGTAAAATCTGTTAGTGTCAAAGAATACATGCTAACCTTGCATTTAGGATTCAGAATCAAGAACAAAGGTAGAATATAACAACATTTTCTAATCAGGGAAAAGCTCTCTGAATCTTCAAACCAAAGGTTGTAAAATTGTGTTCCTAAGAGAAAAGTTTTGAACCTAGATTAATAACCTGATTTTCAAAAATGGAGATATCAGTGACTGACACTGCTTTTATGAGAACAACTGCAAATGTAAATATTGAAATTCTGCCCCATATAAAGATGAGAACTCCCTATAAAGTGAATAATGGGGTCTCTGACTCATCCTGTCTTTGTCCCAAATCTAAAATGACTGCCAAAAAAAAAAATATCAGCTAACATGTTCATCTACATTTGCATTGGATCCTATGTTTTTCTGTTTACTCTGTAGTTGCCGAGTATATGGTCTGTTTGTTCAATGCATATGTCATATAGAGAGATGCTTCTGAGACAAGCAATGGACTCTGGACTTTCAAGATGGCCCTTGTGGCATGCAGACCAAACTTACAGATGTATCTCACTAAGTATGATTTGCCATAACTAGTAGAATATCACAAGTGTTTCACTGTCCACTGGGATTTGTCTGGGCTCACCTTGGCCAGGATTCCTTGAATATACTGCTGATAAGCTGGTGCTTCAGCTGCTAATGAAAGAAACTGTTTATTTTGTTAGTCGTTTATGAATTTGGCAACTCTTAATTTCATCAGAGAGGCTATAACCCCAAAATTTCACCAACAAATGGGCCTGCTAGAATCTGGGAGGTTATCCAATTACAACTCTAAGAAATTTGCAGCAAAGGTGATTGACTAAAAGTCTCTGAAAGGATTAGGAAAAGAGAAGGTAAGAACATTTCACTTTCTAATGTGAGTAAAGTGAGGAGAATTATATCAGTCCCTCAGTGTTGTGTTGAATTTGAAAAGTTCCCTTCTCTTTCTCTCTCTTCCTTCCCCCACTCTTCCATGTGCCAATCACACACTTATATGAAAAACCTTATATTTACACATATAACCTAAAGGTACTCTTAATTAAGAAGGTCCATTTTAGGGGCTATTAACAGAATTAAAAGTTGCTGCTAATCCTGGGCTGAGTCAAGGAAGTGGCAGATGGTTTCTTTTCCTGGGAACAGAGAAGAAGAGGTTCCACTGAACCACTGCTGTGGGAACCTCATCCAGACCAGGATTACCAAAAGCCAACAGCTCATTAAGAGCTAACAGTTCTTTCTAGCTCTGTCTAGGTACTAGGAGTTGTCCACATAACTAAACTGTATTATGCCTAAACAGAATACTGCTTGATCATGTATTCCCATCCCATGTCCATCACAGCTATTGAGAACTCTAAACTAGAGGAGAGTGTTCTGTTGATTCAGAAGCATTTAAGATTGATTGCTGATCAAACTCATTTGTTCTTTATCACTAACTCCCACCCAACTCATGCCCTTAGGCATGTTACTATTCAACACTTGCAGATTCAGCTCTAAACTTCTGTTTCATTCGTTGTCCCTGTGAGTCGGTGGATTGCATGGGCACAAACAGGGATCACTCCTTAACAAATGTAATCATTAGTCAGTTGTTGCAAGCAAAAACTGTTTCCACCCCAAAATGTATAGAATCGATGTAAGGAAGGACATACTAGCAGCCCTTGAAAGCAAGTTCCACATTTTACAAAATTTTCCTGTAATAGACTTTCTATAACTTCATAAGAATATGTTGATCTCTCCAGTACATGACATATTGCCTATGCCTAGTTTAAACCTTGAGATGCAGTCATTAAGATGAACACACTAATCAAATAAGTTTTAAGAATCTAGAACAGAGAAATTGGAAGTTTTCTGAAACACTGCCATCTTGAGATACTTAAAATAAGAAAAAAAGAGATTTTTCTGTCCTACATACTCAAGAAAAAAGTGCTAATGTTTTATATTTCTCTTCCTAATGTATGCCTTTTTATCCTTGTTAAGGTTCTGAATACTGCTCTCAGCAAAACGAGCGTAATTTTCTTTTAAAGTAATTTACTATCCTTTTTAATGCCTGGAATATATTCTGACATTTATTGAGAAGAAGACAAACCCAGAAACTTTTAGAAGATTGCTCTTTTTTCTTTAAGATTACAATTGCAGAAGTCATATTTGATTTTTACATGCTTTGATTTTGTCACTTAAAAAAATATTTTTTTATGTTTCTTCTAATCATTTGGAGAGAAAGGCAGACACAATTTTTTATAGTTTTGCTTGTTGGTTTATTTCACAAAGTCAAAAGAAAATTATTGCTTACCATGAAATGCAGCACGTTTCACAGTAAATCACAAAATTAAGTATCTCACCTACATGTTATTTAGTCCCTTTGAATTGATTGTCTGTGCCAGCACTTGGAAGTACAAAATATGCTCTGTCATTCTACTTCAAAAAATGTAAATGCCAGTAATTTCCATGACAATGGAAAAACTGTTTCACTCTGTCTGTGTTTCAATAATTCCAATTACTGAAAAAATAGTCAATTTTCTATTAATAACGCTAACATCCAGCTTTTATTTGTGGTTTAAGCTGCTTACCAGTTGTCGACTAAATATATTGCAATGATTTATTTACTACCTTGTTTGCATCATATTGTACAGATGTACAGGGATCACCTGCTGAAATATAACCAATTTTGGCTTGGAATTTAGTGTCTATTCTGTCAAGAAAGCAGATTAGTTTAGGGACATGAGGACATTTATAAGGAAATACAGAGAAAAAATAATGTGATGTCATCTATAAAGTTTCAATAAAGGTATATTGGGATATTATTTTTGTCAGGGTCTGATCAGAAGAAGTAACTATAATATAACCTTCATCAGTAAACTTGAAGCAGACATACCAAGAAGGAACAAAAATTATGACAAAGAAAGCTTCCCTTCCTTAAAAACCAACCTCAGTTGAATTGGCATTTTTATCACCTTCTGAAAGGGGATCAAAATATCTTGGCTAAAATTAAAAAAAAAAAAAAAAAAAAAAAGGTTTTTTTTAAGGGTCGACTCTTCCCTTATCTGACATGTTTTAGGTGTCAGTAGGAGATGAAACTATGCATAAATTTAATCCTATAGACAGGACCTTACCGTCATTACCAGCACACTGAGAGGAAGTACAGAAGTTCACTCTAATCTCTTACAGTCAAATAGTTTTTTCTAGTTCCATGACCTTTTGCAGTCTTGCATGTTAACAATCTTGATTACTTGTACTCTACCAATTCCAAAAGGTCTGCACTGACTCTTTCTATTATTGAAGATAATCATGAACATGAATATTATTCTAGAGGAGTCATGTAAATGTTTTAAGTGGCTATAACATACTGAAACAAATAACAGTTTACTTTAAAAACAGGTGTGAGAAATAGTTAATTTAAAAAAAGAAAAGAGTAGATACAAAACAAATACAGTCAGTTATTGGCACAAATTTTCTTTTCCATACTAACAAAAATCTACTTCAAAAATATTAATGAAGAGTTCTTTTTCCTAAGGAATTGACAACTCTTAGAAACACTTTCTTTTACAGAAAATCTACTTCATGTTAAAGAGGACACTGCAGTACTCTGAGTAAACATGAAGATGAAATTATCTTTTAACCTTCTTTGTATGTTATACTTCTTAACTGATAGGATGTATACATATTTTTTTCTATATTTAAAAAAATACTGGAAGAAAAGAGAAAAATAAGCCTTTAGTTTTTACATAATTTAACTGCAAAGGAAGTTTAATACAGCAGTATAGGACCTACAGGTTTTCATTAGAGAAATCACCGAGTAAGCATTTTCTCACTGACTTCAGTATCTCACATGGGGGTCAGTCTAGCTAAAAAAATCTTTAGTTTCTGAATTATAGTAGTTCCAAAATGCCTTTGACCTGGAGAAAAGCCAACTGATTCAGCACAAATCTTAGACCCCTGTGGAATTACACTCTCTACAGTAGATAAATGAAAATTTAATGTATTTCAACATCAATACCATTGCAGACTATGAGCCACCTAGAAGATGGGTTTAGGAAAAGTTTTTTCTTTTCAGTTCCTTCTGTTTGAAACTCCCAAGATATTTCTAGAAGTTCAATTCCCAACCTCCTAACAGGTCCCCTGTGAAACACAAGCTCCATTCCAGCTCAAAATCAGATTTTCCACAAGGTTGCTGCCTTTTTCATTTATAACTGAAGGAAAAGTCAAAACTTCAAAGATGACAGAAGCAGCATGTTGTTAGAGAACTTTCATGTACTTTCATGACTTAGCTGGCTAAAATAAGTTGCTTCCTAAAATTTCTTACAAAATGTAATATTACCAGGAGTTTGAAGAAAAGAGCCTTATTTTAGTTTTATTTTAGTTTATGTCATAGGACTGTTAACTAAACCATTAATAAGGATAAGCTTAAAACATTTTCTGGTTGAAATGATTACTGGGCTTGAGTATTTTATTTTTTTTTAACAACAGAAAGTAATAGCCTACATAAGAGTTTTTAGGAGTTATAGGAAGGCTGGTGCTTTTTATGCCTCAGAATAAGTTTTCAATTAACCTTCAATTCTTTTAGGATAATAAGGGAATTTAAATAAATTCCTTTTTAATGTGTCATTCTGATAGGCCTATGTTTATGCATTAGACATAGTACATATGTGTAGGTCCAGACTCTGACCCGTGGTTTCCTTTCTTTTCTTTCTTTTAAGTCAATATCAATTGTCTAAAGTGCAATGGTACATTTGAAAATTGCTACATTTCTAATACAAGCAATACATATATTCATACAACCAAAACCTGACACACCTTCCACACTTGCTTAATTTTTAACATATTATGGCTTCAATGCCAGGAAATCACATGCATATAACAATAAGGAATATACAAATGATACAGTGACAAAATATTTTTTAACTAACCTGCCCTAGGTTTTAAGAAGTCTTGCAGAAAATTTCGATAAATTCAGTAGGGACCAAAAATAACTTAGGTATTATTTGATCTTTTAAATTAGTTGGGAAGTATAAGTTCAATTACATCTGTATTTTGAAAGTGCTTAATTTATTAACCATGAAGGAAAATAGTAAACCCAACTGTAACTATGCTGAATAGATGTGACAAAAATTTTGAAGAGCAGTAGATGTGTAATCAGTACCATATTCATAATGACAGGCTGACATGAAATCAAATAAACAAATAGAAAATTAAAAAAAACCCACAACATAGCAAAAGAGCAAAAGATAAGGTTTAGTTTAAATAAACAAATGTCTCAGGGCAATACGTCTCAGTAATGAACTTGAACTAGATTTCAGAATTTAAAAGGTGGATGGTAGATCATCCACCGGGAGACACCTGTCAGGTGAAGAACAGTCAAACACAAAACAAAGAGAAAAAAAGATGCAGGGGAGTCAGGAAATGCACAAGACATACCAGCAGGGAAAATTCACGAGAATAGTAATCAGACCTGTGATGGCACTTGAGAGCTACGAGACTACAGCTGACTGCAAGAGGATAGCTGCTGTTGTTAATAAAATAGCATCAAGAAGACTGTTTAAATTCTCAAAAGGTCTGAAAAAATTAATGGAGTTTAATCCCAAAGTCATCTTGGGAATTCATAGAATTTTAGATATTAAGGATACTGCTTCCTATCCAGACAGGTCTTGTATGTAGTCACCTTTTCTCTTACTATGCATTCAAATGCTGCAGTGACTGACCCTCGGTGACAGATCCTTGAAGCCCAAAATGAGATGTCCCAGTTTAACTTCTGGCATGTGACAAGATATAAGAATCTTGGAATAGCCCACAAAACAGGCATTACATTGAACAGTCAGGTGCTGACACCAAGCAAATATAAAATGATTATGAAAAAGATTTGACTGAAATTGCTTTTTTTCCCTGTGAACGAGAAACCACAAGAGAGACTTTTGTGTGATGCCTGCAGTCAGAAACAACAATTCTGGCAGCCAAAGTTTCTACCCTATTTTAAACAATGGCAAATAGGAGATACTTTAATTTCACAGGAATGACAGCAATCTTTCGGGTTTTGTTTGTTTGTTTTCCAGGATAATGAAGGACTAGGAATTTTTTTTTTTTTTTAAGAAATAGAAAACAACCACTAAATTTCTTTTTTACCTCCAAGGACTCAACTCTATATTTTCTGTTGTTTTACTGTGTGCCTTGAGAACCTGCCATAGGATGTGTTGTCCTGAATGCTCAGCCACACATACTAAGATGTGCTATAAACTATTTGAGATGGCTTTGGAAGAGTGAAAAAAGTTAGGACCTTAACTCCAATTTCAAGTTTGGAGGGATTTTTAGTCACTGACATTTTAAGGAGGGGAATGGATAACACACAGAAGTTTTAATATAATATGGCAATTTTGATTTCTGTTTGATTCCTATTTCTTGTCCATGTGTATTCCATGAGACTGAAAAATAAAATCCTTTCCTTTTCTGATAATTTGAGAAAATTCCAACCTTATGTGAATGAAACTAGACTAGCACCTCAAGGTTAAGTGGTAGCTGAAAAAGGAAATTTAAGGTTTGAAGTTATAAGCTTAAGAGATCACTGAAGAAGACAAGCACCCCCTAAAAAAAATAATTAAACAAAAATAAATCTTATCTAATTAAATGTACACAGTGAAATTTTTAGTGAAAACTAGAGGTCTTGTTTATTGCAGTACCTGACCTATAAAGATCATGGGTGGTCATTTCATTATTTGAACTTGGATACATTTCAGATAAAAATAATTCCCTCAAATTGAAAATATTAAAAAAAATTATTATAATTAGAGAATGATTTTATTATGTAGCTGCCTATTGCAAACATTCAAAAATTATATTTTAACTTCAAGATGGAGGCAGCTACTTTAATGCATTTTTTTCAGGTTTTTCCCTGAGAATGTCGAGATTTCCAAGATGTCACATAAACACCAAGAGAAATCATCAGGAAAAGAAGTAACCTGAGGAGGTTACTAAAAAGGAGGAATATACCAAGGTTTCACCTTTCAAGTACTCATGTCAAGAAAAAAAAATCTGGTCAAGGAAGAGAATTTTAGTACTTTTGACCTCATAAGAATCCATTTGCTAACATTCCACCTATACTACTGAGAAAGTATTAAAAAAAAGAGACTAAGGTACACACCTGTGCTGACAACATCATTTGGTTGCATGTCACATTTCAAAAGCAGCAAATAGTAGATATCACCTTTTGGGGGGCTTGGGTTTAGTTTGGGTTTGTTTGTTTTGTTGTTGTTTTTGTTGTTTTGTTTGGAGTTTTTTAATTAGGACACGAAAGTGATGTTTTTATGTTAAGGCCAGCTATGGTTCAAAACATTCTTCTTGCATAACCAGTCAGCTTGCATGTGGCGCATATCTGTGTGGGTCAATTGCTCTATCAACTGACACTGAATGATGACAAGCGACCCGAACAACTTACTATCTGTCTAAGCAATCTGTTTTCTATAGTGTCTTCTAATCACTAATGTAGCAGACAAGTTTTGTATCTATTCTGTTGATACATTTGCACATGTTTAACAGCTTGAATGACAGGAAGGTCAGTGAACAACTCAGCTATCCTTTGTCATTTTCTAAACAGACACAAATACTACCCGTGATTCAAGCTTAATTTTCATGCCAACAAAAGCATGCAGAAAAACTGAAAATAAACCAGGTATCCAATTAAAGAAGAGGTATCCAATTAAAGGTATCCAATAAAGAAGAGCACTAACACAGGCAGTGTAGTAGCTGCTAGAATTTGTCTCTTAAAATAAAGGAATAACAGGCTTTGGAAAATGCTTGATAGAGTAAATATATTGATTTTACTAATGATAAAAAAGTAAGCACACATACAGAAAAGAAGGAAGGGAAAAAATAAGCCAAGTGAGGACATAAATCATTACACTTTTTGTGACCAAACTTCAGATCATGAGGCAATAGAAAACTGACTTGTAAAGGTATTAATTCCAAAATTAGTAGTCCAATCCTAAGACAAAAGTCAAAATTTCTAAATTGCTAGGTGGAAATCTTGACAGAAGTTATTAAATTTTCATTGTAGAGCTGGGCAAAATTATTTTTAAGTATTTGGAACATCTGCCTAAAATAAAAAGACAATATTGTGGCTTCAAAGACTATTAATTACTCCAGGGGAAAAACGAAATCAAAACCGAACAAAAACCCAACCCAACGAAACCCAATCAATCCCCCCCCCATCTCCAAAATAGGTCCACCTACAGCAAATTGGTTAGGACCATGTTCAGATGGCTTCTTTATATTTCCAAGGAGGAGTCTCCTCAACTTCCCTAGGCAACTAGTGCCTCTGTTCAGACACCTCTGCAATAAAGAGTTTCCTGATGTTCAGACAGGACCTCTCATGTTCCAGTTTATCCATCACTGGGAACCACAGAAAAGAGTTTGAGTCTGTCTCCTTCACAGCTTCCCTTCAGATATTTGTATACTGTAATTAGATTACCCGAGACTTCTCTTTTTGAGGATCAACAGTCTCATCTTTCTCAGCCTTTTCTTGTATGAGAGGTATTGCAGTCCCTTAATCATTTTTGTGGCTCTTGGTTAGACTCTGTCCAGCATGTTCACATCTCTCTTGTACTGCAGAGCCCAGAACTGGATACATTATTCCAAGAGCTGAACAGAGGAGAAGGACTGCTGCTGTTGTGGTAACAATCCTAGTTCAGCCCAGGATTAGTCTTTGTCACAGTAAGGGCACATGTTGATGGCTTATGTTCAACCTAGTGTCCATCAGGATTTCCAGATGTTTTTTTGCTCTCGGCGTAAATTGGTCCATGGGGTTGTTCCTCCACAGGTGCAGCACTTTGTACTTGCCTTGTGGAATTTTCTGAAGTTCCAGTCAGCCCATTTCTTCAGCCTGTCAAAGTCCCTCATCATGGCAGCAGAACCCTCTGGTGTAGGAGTCACTCACCTAGTTTGGTGCTGTCAACTTGCTGAGGGAATACTCTGGGCTATGCCAAGATCATTTATAAAGAAGGCAAAATAGACCTGCATCCAGTATTTATCCTTGGGTTACATCACTAGCTATGAGCCTCCAATTAGACTTTGCATCACTGATCGCCACAGTCTGGCCTTGATCATTCTGTCAGTTTTCAATTCACTTTTCATTCACAGTTTTCAATGAGCTCATCCAGCCCATACATTAACAGCTCCTCTATGGCTATATTATGGGAGACAGTGTCAAAAGGCTTGCTGAAGTCCAGGTATTAAGCATATGCTTCTCTTCCCTCATCTACCACTTCATCATAGAATTTTATCAAGATCATCAAACAGATTTCGGCTTGCTGAAGTCGTACTTATCCATCCTGAGTATTTTCTTATCCTTAATTGGCCTGTAAATGCTCTTCAGGATTAGCTGTTTCATCAGCTTCCCAGGGAATGAGGTGAGACTTACTGGTCTGTAGTTCCCTGAGTCCTCCTCAACCTTGCTTTCCTTCAGTTTTCTATCACTTCTCCTAATCACCATTATCAGCAAAAGGGCAGCACCCTCAGATAATGGGTGCATCCCATCAGGGCCCATGAACTTAATGTAAATCAATTTTGCACAAGTATCACTTCCTTGCTCCAGCCTTTTTCCTTGGTCTCTGGGATTTTGGTGTTCTGAAGGACAGTCTTGCTAGTAAAGACAGAGGGAAAGAAGACTTTCAGTACTTGAGCCTTTTCCAGGTCCCCTGTGATGTTGAGCAATGGGCTCATATTTCCTCTAGTCTTTCTTTAGTTACTTATGTTCTTATAGAAGCCCTTCTTGCTTTCTTTGATGTCCTTGTCCAGATACAGTTCTATTTGGGATTTAGAGTTCCTAGCTTCATCCCTGGATGCTCAGACAATGTTTCTACATTCCTTGCAGGTTGTCATTCCCTGGTTTCATCCTATCCCTGTAGATTCCCTCTTCCTGTTTGAGTTCCTTGTTCACCCACATAAGCCTCCTCTTATTCTTGCCTAACTTCATATTTGTTAGAATTGTTAGACATCATTAAGCATCAGTTGTTATAAGCATGAAAACTGTGTAAGAGACTGAAATGTTAATTTCATAAACATTGTAAAAATTATAGAAAGACTCTGTCAAACTACAAAGAAGCAGCATCCATCTGCAACCACCAAAGCCTACCACCTCTTCAACCTCCCTCTCTCCAGAATATGCCACCGGACTGTAATTTGAACTGTGATGGGAACTTGAGATAAGACTATTGTCCAGTTAATTCAGGTGTAAGGAGGAGTAAACAAAGCTCAAGAAAGAAGAATATATCCACAAAGAAAGCCAAACTCAGCTGCTGCACTAAGAATCAGCTTTAGCTGGGCTCAGGGGATGGAGGAGGAAGAAGGGTTTGGGTATGGCATGGCAAAATCTCTCCACACAAAACAGGAGTAACTCCCCCCAGTCTGGGAAGAGCCCATACACATGGGACATTCATGTGAGAGACAGCTGAGAAGGGGTCATAAACCATCAAATACCCCCAAATCACCCCCTAGACTCATTCTTCAGGCCTTCCACCAGCAGAGGACTGCATGTGATCCAAGTGATGCAGTAAATCCAAAGCCTGTAACAAGAGACTGTAAAAGTTACCCTCCCCATCCAAGGAAAGGTGACTGGGCATCTCCTGAATGTATATTAACATAATTGAACTCTGTGTTTTATGGGACCCTCACCACCAAGACGACTAGAAGAACAGAACCTAAGGGGCGTCTCCAGGTTCCACGGTTCTCTCTGTCACTCTTTCTTTTCTGCCCACTCCTTTTTCTTCTTTCTTTCCATCTCTCTCTGCTTCACATTTACTGTTAAATAAAATCCATACTATTGAATTTGGCATATGGTCTCATTTGCATCTTATTTCAGGCAGAGGCATCTTCTCTAATAATTTTAATAACTGGATCTTAACAAACTGGAAGTACATTTTTTCCTTTATTCCTTCTGGACAATATTTTGTTAATTTGGAACACTTATAAATCTTTTTTCCAAAGTTCATATTTGTGTGGCTTTTTTTTTTTTTTTTTGTATATATATGATTTTTCTGGCATTAGCACAAGACTGCTCTCAGCAGTTTATTCATACTTCCTTCAGGTGGATAAAATAAGTATCTTCACAGAACTAGAACTATGAAAATCTTGTAGTGGTAGATCCTTTGTATTAACTTAATAAGGTGTGGAGATACCTAGCAGTATTTTAAAAGCATCATCAAATGAGATAATACAGTTGAAGTTTTTGTACATGATTCATTTGTTTTATTATGAGGTATTACAGAATTAAATGCACTTTGTGCTAGGTGTACAATGACTCAGAATCCTGCATAAATTAGACTCTATAATGCTGTGTGCTGTCATAGAGAGGAAAAGCAGCAGTGAGCCTTCAGGTGCTATCAAACATTGTTTGTTCAGTATGAAAAAAATGATGTGGTTACAGTGTTGCTTATATATTTTTGTCTTCTTGAAAAGATAGATTGTGTCCAATTATAACCTTTCCATAACATTCATCTTCAGTCAAGTCATGAAAATATGTAACCAAAGCAGTATCAGTGACAGAATGAGTGGTTTAATCCTTGTATGTGAATGTTCTCTTACGCCCACATCTCAGAACAACCTGCTGGATATCAGATATCTTAATAGCCTGATGCTTCATATAAAAAGCAGTCACACCATAGAAATGATACAGAAGAGCTCGCAGCAACAGCATCTCTAGTGAAAAAAACTTTCAGGACTTTTGATGCCTATCTTTTTAAGGCATAGAGTTACTAGGAGGCTTGGAAGAAACAGTCCCCCTTTTCTGCCTCATGTACTAATAAGACTTGGGAAAAAAAACACTCTCAAAATTCAGCAGGCATTTTTCTTCTTTTTCCTCTCTCATATCCACAACGTGTTTACATCTCTGTTGCAAAAGAATTAATTTTAATTTTTTGACAGATTGTTCTACCTACTGCTAGAATGCTCCATATAATTTGACTGGAAATCCTTGACAGGAAAAATGAGCAGTTAGAATCAGATTTTTAAGCAAGTAGACAAAATAATTTTTGAATTTTAATTTTAAATATATATGCATGACTGATTTTGATCAGCATCCAAATCTGAAGGAAATGTTCCATCCTCCCTTTTAAAATGTATGTCATAATGACATCAGCTATGAGATACTAGATAAAGTATTTTCAAAGCAGGCACTTTTGTCTGGGCTGCAACCAAGAGTCAGTATGGGCAGTAAAAGATGAAATCACCTAGAATAATTTTGTACGTATATCTTGACTGACAGAATCCTCTCCTGGAAGCTAGAAGAGATTCAAGAACAGCAGTTCATAGAGAAGAGAGAATTTAGAACAAAACAAAGTCCTTCACATCTAGGTTGATAAGACCCTTTTCTCTCTTTAGAAATTTTTAAGAGTAATAAAGTCATAACTCCTGTTTCAAAGGAAGGGACAGTCCTAAAGTTTGTGTTTGGAAGAGCCTAAGCATATGATTCTATGCCTGTGGCTGTTTTCCAGCACAGGGAAAACACTCTGGGTGAAGGACCTGGCTATGCATTCAGCTGCAGATACATTACCCTGCTAACCCTGTCAGAACTGGACTGATAGCTAATACAGAGTCAGTGGCATTTGAAATGAGCTTTCTTGAGACATGCTTTTTATGTGCTTTTTACAGTTCAAAGACTTAACGTAATGAAAGAGTGATGCCTTAAATCAGAGGGCATCACGTGTTGCCTCTGGGCAGAGTGCAAGGATGTTGCACATATGTTGACACACTGGAAAGTGCAAGTCCGGTTCAGATCATGGTAGAGGACGATACCAGGGGAAGATGTCATGCACAACACATTCATACTATGTGTTTGGGACAGACTGAAGAAAATCTATTCTGCCAATTCTTTCATGACTTTGTTTTGGAAGAAAATATCTGAGTCACTCCAGGGTGGAGTGATGGGCATAATTAAGGGAACAGGACTCTAGGAAGAAACAGGGAGCAAGGCAAGCAGACAGTGTGAAATCCATACCACTAAGCTAAACATACTAGTTCTACATACCACTAAGCTAAACATACTAGTTCTACATACCATTACTCCATATTATCAACCTCACTGAGAACAAATGCCCTGCTTATGTAGGTATTTGTAAAATAGAATTTCTCCATTAAAAATTTTGACCCTTGGCTTTCACTATAATTGCACAACGTTAATTTTTTTATAATTTAAAACAATGGTGTTGAAGAATAATATACTGAAGTGCAGAATAAACTACTAATTTTGAAACCTGAACTTCACCATTGTGTTGCGTGATGTTTGTATTCAAAATACAAAGGTAGCAAAAATGTATTCTTTTGACAGAAAAAAAAGAAAGAATTTTTTCCCACCTTGGTATGATGGTTATGTAGGTATTAGTAATTCACTCCAGAGTTATCAGCTGTTTTGCTTTATTAGGCTTCACTTTTTGAAAGTTATTGTAGAAACTCCATATAAACACTCAAAACCAACAATTCTCCCCTCCCCCTCAATGTGTAAGTGATTTAGGACAGTGTCGTGGTTTAATCCCAACTATCAAGTGTGCCCCACACAGCTGCTTGCTTACAACCTGCCCCCCACCACACACACACGATGGAATAGGGGAGAGAATCACAAGAGTGAAAGTGAGAAAACTCATGGTTTGAAATAAAGGCAGTTGGATACATAAAGAAAAAGCTGAGCACGAAAGAAAAGCTAAACAAGGAATTCATTCAGTGCTTCTTATGGGCAGGCAGGTGAGAGATTTGAAATCCAAATCTCACTGAATTATTGATATGGGTCAGAACCAAGTCACTGTGTGTGGGTGTGTGAGTTTGGGGAAGGGCTGGGCCTGGCCCTGCATGTACAAGGCAAGACCTGCTGCCCATGTGGAGCACATGGCAGAGCTGCAGGCAGGGCTGTACAGGCAGCACATGGCAGGGCTGTCAGTCAAAGCAGACCTGCCTCGTTGCCCACCCACATTGTGCCCCTGTAGCCTGTGACTGGCTACAGCACAGCTCACTCTGTGCTGGAAGGCACTGATGAGACATCCTGCCTGGGAGGGAAAACTGAACTCTATAAATACACAAGAGTCCGTGTGTTCTCCTTCTCTCTGTCTCTCTTCTACCTCCCCAGCTGGTACCATGTGAATTATGGAATCTTGTTGGTAACTGTTCTCTCCTTTCCCTCCTCTCTTTCTTCTTTTTCTTCAACCCTTTTAATTTGTTTTCTTCTGTTACTGTTTTTCTTCTCTTGTGGGTAACTTAAAACCAATGAACTGTGTTTTACTAAAGCTGGTATATGGATTGTTTCAGTGGATGTTTCCTGTGGAATGGGTCTTTGTGCAGAATGTTTTACTGAAATTCTTTTTTCTTGGTTGTATTTTACTTCTATAAAAGTTTTTGCCAAAATATCTTATTTTTCTCACTAAATAAATAGAATTTCTCTTAGAGAAGAGTGTGTGAATCTTTCTCTGGATGCTAATTATTGGTTGTAATGAACCAAAAGGCTTTTAAAAAGTCTTAAATAAAAATGTAGCTGCTCTGGACAGCTTATAGTTAAATTTGGAGTACAACAGCAGATGCTTGGTCATCTCCAGGAAAGCAGGGCTCCATCACGAAGAACAGTGACTTGGAATGACAAACACCAACAATCCAAACATCTCCCCCTTCTTTTTCTTTCTTTCTTCCCCCAGCTTTATTCTAAGCATGACGTCACATGTTATGGAACATCTCTTTGGTCGCTTGTTTGAGCTGTGTCCCATCCCAGCTCTTTGTGCACCCCTGACCTTCTTGCTGGTGGAGTGGGATGATAAGCAGAAAAGGCACTGATGCCGTGTAACCACTGCTCAGTACTAAGAAAAACGTCTCTGTATTATCTCTGTTTCCAGCACAAGTTCAAAACACAGCCCCATGCAAGCTACTATAAAGAAAATTAACTCTACCCGGGCCAGAACCAGCACTGATGAACTGTGAGACAAGATCATCTCATGTAAGTAAGGGGAAAAAAACAACAAACAAAGCCAAACAAAACAAAAACAACTGAGAATCCTAAATCCTACAACATTCTCAATAACAAATGAAAAATAAGTTCAATAGTTGTCTTCTTATTCAACAGTGATGAAATGTATTTCAAAGAAGGATCTCCTCTACATTTGAACTGAAAATTTTCTGCTCTGCTGGCAAGAAATTACAGTTTCTCTGACTGTTGTCATTGCACATCTTAAGCAAGTGAAAGAATCTATTTTGCCTTTTCTAACAAGCCTATTCACCACAAACCTTTTCTACATGAACAGATGTACCAGTAGAATTCATGTTTTGTAAAAGAGATAGAAAAATAAAGCTTAGTAATTGATTATGGATTTTATAGTAATTTTAAAACAGTGAATGTCTGAGACAGTATGTCAGATATTTGAAGTTTTCAGTGGCTGAGGCTTGTTTCAAAATAAAATCAGTTAAAAACCAATGTTATAGGCTAAATTTTCATCTAAGCAGAGGGAGACCAAGTGGTAGTCCAAGGGAAGAAAAATTTTTCAATCGTTTCTCAAATATAATTGTAAGTAAAAAATTTTGTAGCTGTCTTTCATAACAGCAAATTCCAGACTTTTCCCCAGGCTTTAGCAGTCAAGTGTTGATAAAGAACAAAGTGTTGGTTCCCGTCTTATTTCTGGTCATTTTACCTGTGATGTGAAGGGCCAATAGCATGTTCATAGGATACGTATGAGTAAAAAAACAAAGTAAAAGAAACTCACAAAAACAAACAAATGCAAACAAACAAACGAGAAACAGACCCCTATTATTTGAGCAATTTGCCTACAGGGATATAAAATTTAATTCATCATAATTCAGAAACTGACCATGCAGGGAAACAAAAAGCCAAGACAGCAAAATTTTGACATTTCAAAGGTCATTGGAGATTATCTAGAGTTTTCCTAAAGGTAAGTCTCTCTGAACTTGGTTGAAATTTGGATGAAGTTTGTTTATAGAGCTGTCTTTTCTTAGTAGATATAGCAGTCTTTTTTTCTTTTTCTATTTCATATTTTCATTTTACTTTGTTGCTTAAATGGAACTGTTAGTTTAACAGAGTTTATAAAAAGCCCAACCTAGGTCTCTAAGTTGTAGGGTCATTCTATTTTAAAATAAGAATTTATAACCTTATTTTATGTTATTTTATACATTAACTACATTACTGAACTGACACTCCTTCAGACTTTTATTAGCTATTAAATCTAAAGAACATTTTAGAAGAATTGACCTAATCCAAATAGCTGGAGTCCTTCACTGACCTCAGGTGAGTTCATTAGTCAAAGACATGAGTAACTCTTGCTATCCTTTGCAATAAATTGAACAGAGACCTATTATAATTGCTTTGATAAGATTGTCTTCTGTTATTCTGAGTAGAAATCTTCTATAGTTCATATATATGTTGTAAGTATTTTAGAATTCTTCTATTCAGTGCATAATTTGACCAGGCTTTCTGCTCTTCAGGGGAATTTCATTATTATTAATCATAGTTTAATTTTGTTTTTAGAAAACTTTTCATATTTGTATACACTTCCATATTCAATTGTTATTGATGAGAATTGAGAGAACATAGAACAAACTTGTTTTTCCCTTCAAATTCTATTTCCAAATTAGAAACATTACCATTTTTATCCATTATTCTAATAGATTTTGTTGTACTATGGATAAGTGAACTTACATTGCTGTGAAAATGGCTTGGGTTATGGATGCATCATTCTTCCATCTGATTCTTTCAAACTCACTTTTATTCTCTAAATTCTGCTTCTCTTTCTTTTCTGAATACCTTTATAAGCATTTTATTACAAACTGCACTTCAACTAACCTTCCACTCTTTTCCAGTCTGGCAGTTCTCATTGTTAGATCTGATGAAACAGTGATATACCTGATGAATTTCAAAAGTAATAAATACTGGGTTTATAATGTTATCATTAATTACTTTGTAGAGAATTGTCATAGACCTTTAAAATTCTATGAAAGGAGAATGAATGTGAACATCTGGATGTAGGAGCACCAGAAGAAATTACAGAAGCCTATTATAATATATATTGATACCAAAGAGACTAATAGGTCAACAAGATTGCAGCACATATTTGTGCAGCTTCTTAGAACACACAACCTGGGAAAGAAAGGATTGTAATTGCTGATGCAGGATGGGAAGGCTCAGCACTGTCATGTATCAAAGATTACAAAAAAGATACATCCAGACCCAGCACATTATCATCAATTTAAGAAGAACCAAGAGGATATGATGAGAACTTGATCGATGCCGTCATCTGCCTTTCATTTCATTGCAAGGTTATGTTTGTAGACCACATGAATACATATATCTCAGTGCCTGAAGGCCAGACAGATCACTTGGTTATACATACCTTGGAATGTGAGTACTGAGCAAACTACTCAGGGCATGTTTCTTGGTGCTTATGAGCGAGCAGGTAAGAGAGTGAAAGCAAGTTAAATCTCTTAAAATAAATAAATAAATAAACTATAATACTTCAGTGCTGTTTTCCAAAATTTAAACAGTCTTCTCCACTACTAAAATCATAACCTCATATGATGATTCAAATTCAGAGAGTCTCTAGTAAAGGCAGAATCAGGCATAAGGTCAAAGCATGTTGCTATTTGAGTCTTAATCACCTTCAAGGATGGAGACTGAACATTGTCTCTAGAGAACGTTTTCAATGCTTGACTCTCCTCATGGTGGAAAAGTTTCCCCTTATATGAACATCTTGTCTGAACAACTCTTGTTTCCACTTATGATCCTTAACTTAATCCATTTATGTGGAGCACAGGAGCTAGAACCAATAATCTGTGTAGCTTGGACATAGAATGCACAGGTCCTTAGATTAATACAAGTCCTTATGTTGTTTTTATGTCCTTTGAATAGGTTTATTATTTAGTAAATAACTCTATTACGTTTCATCTGGACAAATTCATTATTTCCCCCTAGTGAACGATAAAGTGGATTTGTTTTATTTTTGGTCAATATTCAGACATTACTGTATAAACTCAGCAGGAAAAAAATTCTTTATCTCAATACATTGCTTAAAAAAATCAACTCCTTTAAGTACCTGCTTTTAAAATACAACACCAATACAATGCATATTAAAACCTCTCTATCAACTCTTGAATATGAGTTCTTAAAAAAACTCAGTCATCTATATTATTAAACTCTTATATTATTAAAATTATCAGATTGGTACATGTCACAGGACTGGACCACACAAATTTTTGAGAGTTACTACAGGGAAGAAAACATTCCCAGTAGGCAATATTGGTGGGTAAATTAATTATTCAGTATGAGTAAAGGTAATTCTTTGCCCTCCACTTCAGTGCTAGAGGGTGGCCCAGGCACGTTTAATATTTAAAGCTTGTGGGTCTAGTAATTTGGTATCACTTTGGCTAAAAATATAATATTCCAGAGAACATAGTAAATCAAAAATCAGACATCATGTGAGAAAACATGTTTATAACTACAAAATATTTTACTTTGATGCAGAAAACACCTCAGCATTTTTTTCCTCTGGGTACAAGGGAATGAAGAGTCTACTTTTGCACTCAAAGATCTCCCTGTATTGACTTGTAATGGTTTTTTTTTCTGCTAAATCAGCTAACAGTACTTCATTACCCAGATTTCTATCAGAAAAGTTCCTTAAATTTTGCTTCTTATCTTTCATCTCCCCTTTAAACAAAAAATGGAGATCAGATGTTATAAAAATAAAAGGACTGACATACTTATTTGCTTTTGGTTAGGAAAATACTGCATTCTTCATCAAGATAGTTTTGCTCAGGAGTGGGGTTGTAAAGTATTGCTCTGAACTTTGTTAATTTGATGCAGTGTTGCGTATTTGCATATCTCTTAACTTTGATATTTTGTCTCTTAAATGAACTTCTAGTTTTGGAAGTTGAAATAAATTTTATTTTATTATAGACCTCCAGAAAAACTTTGGATAGCAGAAAGAGGAAGGAGAGAGATAGATCAATGGTCCTTGGACATAGGTAGAAAATGTGCAGTATCATGCATTGCTGTCCACCATTTGCTTGTATTACTTTCATTGTAATGTTCAGATTTACTAAAATCAAACAAATTTTTGCCAGCACGCTCTGCTTTCATTTCCTGTAGCTTTCTGTCAGAACTATGTATTTTTCTCTACCTGTCTGCTTTTTCCACTCCTCAAGTCTCCAGAAGCTCAGACTGTGTCATTAAGCTGTGAGCCTGAAGGACCTAAACACAAACATCTACAATGTTGAGTTTCTCAGAAGGTTCTGGTAGTCTTCTGTGGGACACTATACATTATGTGCATAATAGTAACAGAGAACTGGCAGCAGATACAGGAAAAAACAAAAAAACAAAAAAACAAAAAAAAAAAAAATTGAACCAAAACCAGATGAAGTTGCATTTATGGTTATTTGAAACAAAATCTTCCAGGATATAAGTTGAGGTGAATCCAGTTAAGGATGAACTCAAAAGAATTTACATAGCATTTCTCAGCATGTTTTTTAAGCATAGTTTGTTAGCTAAAACAAGTCAACATCTAGAAAAAAGAGTGGACTCATGATCTGAATATTGCTAGAAGACTGATGTGGGTGTTGTTAGGAGGAATGAGGGAAGAAATCTATGACCTATTGTCCTTTCCCTTTAGCTTACACCAGAGTTGTTTTCCTTCCATGGCTGGATGCTTAGCAGAGAAGTCTGGGTCCTGAGCAGTTTCTTGGGCTTTTCTCAAGTGTGAGGAGCTCTGATTAGCCTGACCAGCCAACCATAAAGGAAAGTCAAGTTCAATTAGTCCCCATTTTCTTTAAGCTGCTTTGCAGTGAGATATCCATGCCTGAGATGCCTGTTAACTCCTGCTGCTCCAGAAGCTGCTGTAACTGTACACCTTGTGCCCTGCTTGGCAGATTCTGCTCTGCCCCTGAAAACCATTAAGGCTTAAAGTGGGTCCAGAATGTCTATGGAGAAGAAGTTTCATTAATGCGATTATATTGTGTTTCCTATTCTGTTAAACCTGGCCACCCTTATGATGAGATCTGTACATGGTTATGTGCTTTCCTTTTCTCAGCATTGACAAAAATAATTAAAATGAAAAATATAAAAATATATCCAGGGGAAAAACTGTATTAGATATTTATGAGAAAACAGAATTAAAATTATTTTGTCAAGATAAATGAAGACTGGACCTTACAGGGCCCTTCCAACTCAGGATAATCTATGATTTTGTGATTATAATATTCTATGACACTATGACCTCAGTGTCAGCTTCCAGTATGGTCATGGCTATGGTTATGGTTATTGTTATGGTTAGGATTCAAAGAGCCACAGAGCCTACAGCTCAGGGGACACTACTGCTGAAAAAAGCATGCTAAAGAGACCACAGTAGGGCACCAAAAATGCTGTCTTCACACCTTTCTAAACTGGGCCACCCACAGTGATGGGAACTCCAAGATTTATTAGAAGGAGGATTAAGGCTCAGAAAGCCAGAAAGCCTACAGCTTCAGGGACCACAGGGCTGGAGAAAAAACATCTATGCAGAGCATGGCAGGACACTTATATTGCTGGTTTCACACCTTTCCGATCTCGGCCACTCCTGGTGATTGGACCACAGCCATAGTGCCAAGCTCCCATTAGGGCTAGGGTTCTGAAAGCCACAGAGCTAATAGCTCTAGGGACCTTGGAGACATTCCAAGGAGATCACTGCAGGGCCCCAACGTTGCTACCTCCACAGGTTTGTGATTCTTTGGCAATGTGGACCTCAGACTCAACACCAAGTTAACAGTAAGTTTGGGGTAGGGTTCAGAGAGCCAGCAAGCCTCCTGAAAACCAGACACTGCAGGTGGAAAAGTCATGCCAAGTGGAGCATGGAAAGGCACCAACATTGCTGCCTTCACACTTATCTATTTTGAGCCATTCATGGTGGTAGGGAACTCCAGTGCCAAGTTATCATTAGGGCTAAGATTAGGGTTTGAGGAGTCAGAGAGACTACAGCTCCAGAATCCCCAGGGCTGGAAAAGTCATTCTAAGGGAAGCAACGTGCAGCAAAAACATTGCTACTTCACACCTTTCTCATCTGGTTATGGGGACCTCAGCCTCAGAACCCAGCCACCATTACAGTCAGGGTTAGGATTCAGAGACCCAGAAAGCCGACAGCTTTAGGAACACTGAGGCTGGAAGAGTCATGCCAAGGGGATCATGGCAGGGCATCAACATTTCTACCTTACTTATCTGGGCCACCCACTCATGTAGGGGACGTCAGCTCCAATGCCAAGCTTCTATTACATTTATGGTTAGAGTTCAGAGATTCAGAAAGCCTAAAGCTCAAGGGACACTGGGGCCAGAGAAGGTATGCCAAATGGAACATTGCAGAACACCAACAATACTGCCTTCACACTTTTCTATTCTGAACCAGCCATGGTGATGGGATAAAGAGAAGCCATACGAGGATTTGCTGAGGTCACTTGGCTTGTTGAGCCTACAGAAAAGGAGGCTGAGGGGAGCGAGATCTCATTACAGTCTGCAGCTTCCTCACAACAGGGAGTGCAGGAGCAGGAACTGGTCTCTTCTGTCTGATAACTAGTGATAGAACACAAGTGAATTGCAAGAAAATGTCAGGGGAGATTTAGATTAGATATTAAGAAAAGGTTCTTAACCCAGAGGATGATTGGACACTGGAACTGGCTCCACAGGGAAGTGGTCATGGCACCAAGCCTATCAGATTTCAAGAAGCACTTGGATAATGCTCCCATGCACATGGTGTGACTCTTGGGGATGGTCCTGTGTGGGCTAGTAGTTGGCTTTTGATGATCCTTGTGGGTCTCCTTCTGCTCAGGATATTCTATGATTCTGTGATACTATCTGTTAAAATTTATTCAGATGAAAAAAGTAAAGATTTTGTTTTCTGTTTATTCAAAAACTGTACTTTGATTTTTCACTTTTTAAAAGTTAAAACCAAAGCAGATTGAACGTCTGTAGGCATGTAGAAATATGCACACACAAAATATTAATCTCAAGTCTGAAGAACACATCTCTGAAAATGCTATTCACATCTTGTAGAATATTTACCTCTTGGGTCAATAAATCTTAATTTTCATCTCAGCGCATGTCAAAACTTTTCTTTTTTCCTCTTTGCTTTCCAAGATTGTTATCAACTTGTTTTGTTCCTCTAAAAAAGAACACAACAACTTACATACAACTGTATGTATATTTTAAATAGTGATTTTAGCCTTGTAATAATGCATTTCAGAGAGCAGCATGATGCAGTCATTTCTCAGCAGTGCAGAGAATTCTTATTGTGCGAAACTAAACTGAATTTTTACTGAATACCTGTGCCTTCTGGGAGAGAGTAATATACTCAAAGGTTGAATATAGCACATGATAGCACATGACCATGATGAGGAGAAATCTGGTCTTTCCTTTCTCAGTCAAAAATATTCTAGATTGTGACTTGTTTAGCAAAACTTTTCTCACATGAGCTTCATAAGATGCATAATAGTTCTTAATTCAGATATAGAAAGAACAATCAGTTAGAAGTTTGATGTAAAGATATACTTGATATGATATTCATCAGTTTAGGAATAAGTAGGTTAAAGTTCCATCTTAGAAATGCTCTGTTAATTAGAAACAGATTAACCAAATTAAAGACTAACAGAAGAGCCATCTTCGGAACTGATTCTTCTTATTATAAAGAAGGATAGGTAGTTTTGCCATATGTGGAAGTGATTTTCAAGAAAAAATATTGCATTCTTCAGGGTTTGGATTGGTTGTTTATTCTTATGTTCCTTTACAATTTTTTACTGAGTTCTTTTCATAATATCCTTTTTAATAATTTTGTTGAGTTCATATTCTAAAAAATAAACTTTTTATTTGATATCTTAATATTCTAAATTCCACTTACCATTTCCATGTACCTAAATTCCTCTGAACACTTCTATTAAGTACTAAAAGGTGCCGTGGAATACTCTCCTTTTCTCTGTTTTCATTTTTTTTACACTTTAGATTTCTTAACGTTTATGGAAAATTTTTCATGAGAATAAAATATATGAGCTACAGTAAAACAAACAGTATCAGGGCAGGGCTAAAAAGACTATAGTTCAAGTCTGAAGTACAGAAAATAACCATTTATGATGATAACAGGGTTATCATAACTTTTTGTCTCTACATAGATAGGGTGATGTCTGCATCTTGCATCCCTCAACGTGTGAGGGGCCAGAAAAGTCAGACTAAATGCAAAATACTATTGAACAATGACTGTTATAATTAATAACATTTATAAGATTTAAATTAAAAAGAGCATGTTCCTTCCTCCTTCTCGATTTGATTTTATGTGAAATTTTACCAGAAGACAGAATGGCCAACAGATTCATTCTCAAAATGTACAAAGTTTCATCAGTCTCTTGTCTGTCTTTAAAATTCCTTTCTTGCTTGTTTACCTTCTTAGAATCATAGAATAATTTAGGTTGGAAGGCACCTTTCAAGATCATCTAGTCCAACCCCCCTGCAATAAACAGGGACATAAACTAGATCAAGAGACTTTTGAAGAAAGAAAATTCTCTCCTTATAAAAAAGGGCAGTGTAGACTTCATGCTGGTAGTTTCATATAGCCTCAGTTATTTATCTTAACTAGCACACTGATTCAGCATCTGTGCAAAAAGAATATTTATAAGAATGCTTATTTTTATATCTTTTCTAATTTTCATAATGGACAATTGATTTACATTGCCTTTCCATTCTTCTTTCCACAGACCATCCATTTCATTGACTTTTTATTTGTGACTGCTTTCTGGAATGTTTTCAGTGCTTGGGATATTGGTGTTATGATCTGGTTATTAAAATTATTAGAAATGCCTCTGCCTGAATTAAGGTACAAATGAGATCAAATGCCAAAGTCAATAGTATGGGTTTTATTTAATGGTGAAGGTGAGACAGAGACATAGAAAGAAATAGGTAAAAGGAGGGGGAGGAGGAGGTAGAAGGAAGAAAGTGACAGAGAGGGATTAAAATAGAAAAGTTATCACCACTCCATGTAACCTGGTGGATTCCCGTAGGTCTTGTTCTTCTGGTCTTCTTGGTGGTGACAGTTTCCCAAAAAACATAGAGTCCAGTGGATTAATATATGGTCAGGAGATACCTGAAATCTCCCCTTGAGGGGAAACTTTGCAGTTTCTTTTAACAGATTTGTTGCCTCGCTTGGCTCACGTGCAGTCTTCTGCTGGTGGAAGGCCTCAGGAATGAATTAGGGGGATGCTTTGATGGTCTTTGGTGGTTTATGACCCCTTCTCAGCTGCCTCTCATGTGAATGTCCCGTGTGCACGTGGTCTTCTCTGGGGGGAGGCGGGTTACTCCTTTGGTTTGATGTGGAGGAATTTCACCATCACACCTAAAACCCTTCTCCCCCGCCACCTCCTGAGCCCAGCTAGAGCTGATTCTTAACACAGACACATTCTTCTTTCCTGAACCTTGTTTACTTCTCCTCAGATTTGAGATGATTAGACAATAGTCTTCTCTCAAGTCCCCAGCCACAGTCCAAATTTCAGTCAGGAGACACTGGGAGGAGAGGGTGCTTCAGATGCCACAGACTGTTACTTCCTTGCAGTTTGACAAGTCTTTCTATGATCTTAACAATATTTAAGACATTATCAACATTTCAGTCCATCACAATTGGCCCACAAGTCCAATACTTTATTGGTCGTGAATTGGTGGAATAGTGTCACAGCTCTTTTTACGTTTCTAAATCATGTCTGGAACCCCAAAGAACTTGTATCTTGCTGTCCATGGCTTGTTCTTATTATTATTGAGCACAAATGCAAGTTCCAAAGAAAACCTTTCTGTAGTTCTGCAATCATTCATCCTCTGTTTTGATGCAATTTCAAAACTGCTATTGCTAATAGTAATGATAGTAAATTAACTTTTTCTCTGTGATTTACATTCATAGTATGAAGTACAGATGTTAGACTCTTTTTAACATCTTCTACTCTCTGTCAGATGAAGTAGAACAAAAGGCAAAGCTAATTAAAATAATTAAAAAGTTCAAGTATGAGGTTTGTATTAAATATCACAAAAATCCCAATCTGCAATAGGACATTGATATGTTAATTAGCTTGTACTTTTACTAAAAGAAAATGTTAAATAAGATCTCCACAGACTTTTTAAGCAAGCAGCTTGATTAATGCTTATCCTTAATCTAATTTTTCATTAAATAATTATTTGGGATTTATTAGCTTATTTTACAGTAATATATCCTTATATTCAACAAAGGTAAGTAAAATTATTATTAAATTTAATATTTAAATAGAAATACTTCTTTTTAGTTATATAGAGGATTTATCCTAGTCCTTTGACTGAAATGAGGATGTAGGAAATTGGAAATAATTTAGACATGAGGCTGGGAATGTCACACCTTTTCATACTGAACTTAAGATTCATGAATATAAATCAAGTTTCATGGACTACCCTTTGACCTGCCGCTTTGAGCTGATCCAGAATATTAGACATTTGTCTTCAATTGAGGCAAGAGATAAATTTATAATACTATCACTTTTGTTATTTTAAAATGCATTTTCCTTTATTTAAAGAGGAATTTAGAACTGTTTCTGGAACTTCAAAAGGAGGCAGTGCTAGTGCCTATATACACAGCTCCTGTTCCAGTCATGAAAGAGACTTCCAAAATTATTTCAAGTTATTGTAGTTACATTTCCCTTATTTATTTTGTGTCTTTAAAACCTTTGCTTCTTCTTATTGTTCCCTTACAACTTAATCTTCTGATTCTATTATATATGTGAAAATGTCAACAAACAATAGTCAATAAAATATCCGTGACTAAGTATGGTTTATAAATTAATTTTGTTTATTGAGTCAAGCTATGCTTGAAGAGTTCCTTATGCTGTTTCATACACAACCCACTTTATTGTCAACATATTATGTGCTGTTTCAGGTTGCCTGGTATATAAATAAATCTGATGGTTTTTTACAATTAATTAAATAAAAGGGTTCTTAGTTATCCCACTCACACACCAGCACTTATTAATTAGAACATGTTATCTGAATCTCAATTTTTTTTTTTGAAAGATCTGCAGTAATCCCTCTGAAACATTCCCCATGGTGAATATGACCAGTGTCAGAAATATGGGCACTTCATAACATGGCTTTTAGGAAGTGAAGCCTCCCTTAGCCTTGCAACATATACTAACGTTGTAGAATCACAGAATTATCAAGGCTGGAAGACAGCTTTAAAATCAAGTCTAAATGTTAACCCAGCAACACCACTGTAACCTCTAAACCACTGAACCATACCACCCAGTGCCATATCCAGACACCTTTTAAACAGCTCTAGGGATGATGACTTCAACACCACCCTGGGTAATTGTGATGATTCGGACTTGGCTCCCTGCCAAATGCCCAAAGCCCAGTAGCAGCCTCCCCTCCCTTCCCCCTTCCTTCTTCCCCCAGGGCAAAGGAAAAAAAACTATGCAAATTGAAGAATCCGAAAAAAATCAAGCTAGTTATAAAAAAAAATATATTTTATGCATATTACAGTTAAGATGCTATGTATACAGTAAACGGGAATTCAAATACCCCTCGAAGGGATAGGGAAAGGGGAAAAAGGGACAAAAGGAAACAAAAAGGGACACCGAATAGATATGCGCAATCAAACCCGAGAACTAGTAAAATAACTAGTAAAACAAATCTCACCACGTCCCTTAGAAAGCAGGATTGGCAGACACTGCCAGCACTCCCCAAGCCTCCACGTGGCAGGTCAGTGGATGCTGCAGGCCTCAGCCTTAGATAAGCGAGACCAACGCAGGGACCCACTGTTCCCAAACTTCGCCGGAAGAGAAGAAAGTGAAGGTCTCTTCTCCCTTCTTATTTATACCTCGATTTATGTAAAAATCGTATGGAATACTGGGAACACTGCCCCTTCCTTGGTTACAAACTGGTAACCAGGGAAGGCCTAGATTAAAACCACCACAGTAATATACTCCAATCCCTGACCATCCTAAGAGTGCTTTTTTTTTTTTTTTTCCTAATCTAGTCTGAATCTCCCTGGTCTCAGCTTAAGGCCATTTCCTCTGTTCTGTCACTGCAGACATGGCAGAAGAGACTGGACATCACCTTACTGCAACCTTCTGTTGGCTTGGTGAGGTCCAGGAGTTTTTGAAGAAGTAGGGCTGTTTTTTCCCTCTCTCTCTATTTAATTTAATAATTAATTTTAATAAAAAAAAGAGACATGTTTGAGTGTGTGTGCTACTACAAATCTCTTGTGGTTTTGAGGGTTTTTCTGAAACAATCTTTTTTTTTTGAAAAAATGTTCTATAAATCAAATTATAATAGCCTGCATTGTGATAAATATAAAGGAAATGCTTTAACAATAGGAATACCATAGAATTTACAGCAATATAAGTCATTACTTTTCCACTGAAATAAAATTATGTCCTTTTTGTAGTTAACATACCTCAGTTTTAAAATCAAAACCTTGCTTATTTGCAGGATGCCAAGAAATGTTACTATTAAAAAGAAAAAAAAAATAGTTGATACTGTAGCAGTATCAGTAAATTGGCTACCAGAAGAGAAAAAAAGAAGAAAACTACACTATGCTATAAAATACATTTTTAAGAGACTTTTTTCTTTGGCCTTTATTTCTTGACAAAGCATCATTTCTTCTTGTTGATCTTTAAAAACATAGCACAAAATTCAGAGGAGTAAAGACGCATACAAACAGGCACACAGATAAGATACTCTTATCTCTTTTTTTTAGGCTTTGCTATTAATATCTACTAGCTCCTTACTATCAGAAGGGCATCTGCTGGAAATTACCTCATTCTGAAAATATGCCAACAGGAGATACTTCTGTATTGTCTTATGAGAATCTTTAAGTCTCAGTCAAATTCATTCAATCTATAAAATCTGCCATATAAAAATAAACGCCACAGACTATGGTAGACTATGAAGAACTAGCAGTCACACTAATAACTTCTGTGATATTGCAAATTATTTTGTTATTAGGGTATTACTTTTTTTCAGTTTTACACAAATCCACATTTAACATTAGTATATGAACAGTATTTCAACTGTGAACATTTCATATCAGTGTCTCATAAGCATGGGGCAAGATATAAAATATTGGAACAATTTTGATTTGTCTTTTATTCAAATGAAAGTCAGGGAAATATCCATGTTCAATCCAAAGAGGTTCACAATAGACCATGAAAACTTCATAAGACACCATGGATGTGACATTCTAGCAGATGTTTCTTTAATGTCACATTTTCTGATCTGAGAGTTAATTTTGAAATTATATTTGCTCTTGCTTGTAATCAACCAAGTCCTGCAAAGAAGTGTTTTCAGCTTACACTGACATCAAGGGAATAATTCAATCTCTTACAGACTGGTATGTTTTCTTATAAACACCAAGATGATTATTATCTGTTTGCTCTGTTTTCCAAACACTGTGCTGGCTTTAGGACCCAGAATCTTCTGACAGAATTTTGTGTCTAGTATTTAATGACTATGTCCTTTGTAATAAAAATATCCTCTCTCCTTTTTTGTTTTGGGTTTGTTTGGTTTGTTGTTTTGTTTTGTTTTGTTTTGTTTTGTTTTGTTTTTTCAATTCCCAAAGTGAAGCTGAAACATGTTTGAAGGAGGAGAAACTTATATTGATTGATGCATGTAAGTGGGTATCCAGAGGCATCATGCTCTGGATCAAACAAGATAGTTGTTTCTGTGTGACCATGGCTAGATCACTCCTGGGGGCATGCAAGTCTGGAATTAAATTACAAGAAGGACACTGGTAAACTAGAAAAATTTAGATTAAATAGAGAAGATAACTATTGGAAGAATTTCCATAGAGACACAAGTGAAGACAGATTGTTCAGTGCTGTAGGAAAGGTTGCAAAGTTTTTTTATGAAAAGTCAAGTGGAAAAACATCAATTTGAGGCTGAATATTAATTTTTGGAACAAAAATAAAATTAATAGATTACTGTTGCCCAGCATTATGAGCAAAAAAGAATATTCAGTTTAAAACTTTAGTAAAATTGAATTGGTCTAAAATTTAAACATGTATAATAGATGACTATTGTAGTTTTAGAGTTTTAGAGAGATGTTTCAATAACCAAGAAGGCAAATAGCTTTTCTTGAAATGCAGAAATCTGACTTCTCAATCAAATCATAATTGTCACAACTTCATTTTTATTTATGCATTTTTAAGCTCCTTCATGCTTTCACTCAAATTATAACTTTACATGGGTGGGTCTGCTATCTGCAGATCTTTGCTTTAAAACTTTAAATGCCCAGATATGCTGCTTAGTTTCCTTTAAGGCAGATCAGAGTCCAAAAGCACTCAGGGGTGTCAGGACTTCTAATTACAGGCTTTGAATCAATTAAAATTTTCTCCCAGATCATACTAGCTATGTGCAACATTCAGGTTTGGTTTGTGTCTTCAGTATTGCTTATTTCTAGACATGGAATAATACTGGATTACAATCTGAAATGAGAGGACTGAGAGTCTGCTGTGGATCTGTTTGCAGACCCCATGGAGGGTGAACAGATTGGTGACTCTGTAGCTCTATCAGAGGTGCGAAACAACCAGACCTCTCTGCAGGCTGTGATACTATTTTTCTAGCATCCTGCATTGATTGGCAAAACACAGAATTGGTTCAAATAAAGGGGAATTCTGTGTTATGACTAAGGGGGTGTAGGAAGGACTAAATCATTTGAATGATTCAAACTCAATTCATTTAACCTGATGAAGTTTGTGTGATTTTTATTTTTTTTCTTGAAGAGAATAAAAATCCTGTAGCATGCATAATGACTTGAATATTCCAAGTTTAGAATCAGTTTCGAGATACTTTATCTGATAAAGTCATTCTCATTAGTCATAGTAATATTTTAGTGAATGACAAGGACACATTTTGGGGGATTCATGTGATACTTCTCTATGTGTTATTCCTTAAACTAAACCAACAAAAACAAAACAAAATTGATAAAAAATATATTAAAGGGAACTGATTAAAAAAACTATACTAAATGAAAAAAATAAAAGGAGAAATTCAAATTTCTTGGTCATGCTATGTAAAGACTTCTTGATTACAGAGGGTCCCATTCTGCAATAATCTCCAAATACAGCATTTATGTACAGTGCATTTGTAAGACTATCTACAGACAGTTCACATTTAGAAGAGGATACAAAGTATAACATATAAAACAGTGTTGAGTTTTTGCATCTAAATTTTATACCTAGCCTCACATCTTGTTTCCAGCAATGGCCATATTAGGTCAATTCCCAGAGAAAAGTATCATCATAGAATCATAGAATGGTTGGAAGGGACACCTTTCATGAGACCCATACAACGTGGCCTTGAACACCTGCAGGAATGGGGCATCCACAGCTTTCCTGGGCAACCTGTTCTGGTGTCTCACTACCTTCTCAGTAAAGAATTTCTTCCCAATATCTAATCTAAACCTATTTTCTTTCAGTTTAAAGCCATTCCCCCTTGTTCTATCACTATAGTCCATGATAAAGAATCCCTTGCCATCTTTCCTCTAAGCCCCTTTTAGGTACTATAAGGTCCTCTAAGGTCTCCCTGGAGCCTTCTCTTCTCCAGGCTGAATAGCCACAACTGTCTCAGCCTGCTTTCATAGAAGTGGTTCTCCAGCCCTCTGATCATCTTCATGGCCTTCCTCTGGGCACAATCCAACAGGTCCACATGTTCCTTATGTTGGGGGCTCAAGAGCTGAATGGAGAAATCCAAGTGGGGTCTCACTAAAGGACTAGAGGTGGAGAATCACATTCCCCGACCTGCTGACTATGCTGCTTTTGATGCAGTCCAAGATGCATTTGGTTTTCTGCACTGCAAGTGTACGCTGGAGGCTCGTATTCAGTTTGTCATTCACCAATATTCTTGAGTCCTTCTGCTCGAGGCTGCTTTCAATCTGCTCCTTGCCCAGCCTGTATCCGTGTTTGGGATTGCCCTGAGTCAGATAAAGGACATGAACTTCTGGAGCTTCCTAAGGCTCATACAGGCCCACCTCTCAAGGTCCCTCTGGTTGGCATCCCTTCCCTCTAGAGTATCAAACACAGCCCTCAGCTTGGCATCATCCTCTTTTCCAGTCAGTAGGAACTTCACCAGTCTGTCATAACTTTTCAAACATGAAGGACAGTGGTTTAGCAATGTCATCTGCCAGTTCCCTCAGGAGCTTCGGATGCATCTTATCAGATCCCATGGGCTTGTGCACCTTCCAGTTCCTTACATGTTCTCAAACCTGGTCTTCTACACTGAGAAATACTTTATTCTTCCAGTCCCTGCCTTTTAAATCAGTGAACTGGGCAGCATGGCTGGAACACTTAACTGGTGAAGACTGAGTTAAAAAATAGCCACCTACATGTTAGCTATAGCCAGGTCTCCTGTTTCCCTGTTGAGGTAGGGTATGGTTTCTCTCATCTTTCTTTGTTGTCTTTTGCACCTAAAGAAACCCTTTGTATTCTTTTACATACCCCTAGACAAGCTGAGCTCCTGCTTTGCCTTGGCTTTCCTGATCCCCCTCCCTGCACTCCAGAGCCATATACCCCTAATCTTCCACAGCGTTGCATCAGATGGTGTAAAACCCCTCCCCAGGGGAAGTATCAGGACATTTCTATGTAGGCTTGAATTTATATAGCCCATCAAACCCTTTGTTGCTTGGGACTCCACCCCAATGGATCAAGGCTGCGTCCATCACTCCGACCACAGACATTAAAATTTCAGTGATCAAGTCTTGTTGTTGAATACACAGGGGTGATATTTCCACTCTCTTCTTTTGTACTTTCCTTCTCTTTCTTTCTTTTGTTTGTATATTTTCTTCATGATATTTTTATATTTTTATAGAAAAGAACCAAAACAGCTACATAATTCCTTTCTGCTGCAAAACAAATTATTTTAAAATCAACCTGCCTCATATATACATTTTTCATTCGGTGTTGTTTCACACTAATCCACCCCAAGGGCTCTGTTAACAAGAACCTTTGTTACCTTTCATCAGAGGCGGATTGTAACACCTTCTACAGTCCCACACCTGGACTAAGAGTTCTTGTGCACTAAGAAAGGTCTTTAAATATTTCCCATCTCTGGTTTGCTCCTTTGCCTCTTAGGGCAGGTTCCCAAGGGATCCTACACACTAGTTCCCTAAATAGGTGAAAGTTTGAATTTCTGAGGTTTAGAATCCTGGCTCTATTTCTCAGACTAAGGGTGGAGTTGCAGTGGGACACCTGGGATGCAGAGGAAGAACATTTTGAAATCCCACAGGACTTAATGGATGTTTACAGGAGTATTCAAAAGCATGAAAAGATGATTTAGTTGATTTAAAGAGTCAAAAGCACAGTAAAATAGAGGCATAAGAGAATAATTGAAATCCCTCTCTACATTCTGAGCAGGTTACTACTTTCACAGGGTGAAAACACTAGAACCAGGTTGCTATAAAACTAAGGCTTGTTCTTAAATGAGGTTTTGGAATTCTAGAGAAAGTCAAATAAAGAATCTTGTATTTTTACAGATTAGGTGGTTGACTTCATAATAAAACCTGAAAAGAAGTGTTGAAAAACTAGAGTCCTTCCCCCAAGGCAAGGCGAAGGACAGTACAAGTTATTAGGCAATAACGTGATTAAATGTTAAATTTCAATAGACATTTGAACTAAAATATGCATGCTTACTGCTAAATATTGATTTGTGGTTTTTTGCCCTGTTGGGCGCTTTTTTAAATTACTTCTACCTCTTCGAAAATACAATGTCAATTGGGATCCTCAACACTCACACTTAAGAGAACACACGTTATTACTTTTTCCTATACTTTAATAAACTATTTCTTAATAAGACACTTTTACATATTATGTAACAGCTACCCAAGCCAAATTTTTTTTTCACGTTGAAAATAAGTGAACTAAATCTTACCTACAATGCTATGCCCTCCAAATGCAAATATTAGGAGATCCCTTAAAGTGCATGACAATTTTGTGTGTCATGAATGTGAACTGCTATTACCAGACAAGTACAACACTCTCATGGAAGAGATGAACTGTTTAATGATTTATCTGACTTGGTTGCTACTTATCTTGTTTGAACTCAGTGAGTGAGCTAAATGGCCACTGTTACCCTGATGTGATATAGCCCCTGCATGGCATCAAATCTCATCATAAAATGAAAACCGGGCAAATTTGTCAAAAAAAGTTTCGTGCTAAATGAATATATCTTGGACATTCAGCATCTAAAGAAAGGCAAACCCTCACATGTGTGTTCTCTACCAAAAAATATGATGGTATGAAATACTGACCAGCAAATATCCTTCATGAGTACTGATTATATGGCAATTCTGAAAAACATGACAGAAAGTTAAATACAAAAAAGTGCTGTTGCTAAAGAAAACACTTCAAGAATAATTTTTCAGTTATCTGACCAATTCTTTCAAGCTCTTAAAAACAAATTGGTGGTAATAGAATTTCAAACTGAGGGAAAAACATGACACATTTGTAAAAGAAAAACAAAAAGTGAAGGATGAAGGATGAAATACACCAGAGTATTTCATTAAATGAGTGATGTTACCCAAGTTTGTAACTAAAGATAATTGCACATAGACTTCTGCATTTAGCTATGAAGTCATTAAAATTGACTCCATTCTCTCCTTGCTGCAGCAGTTGTCGCCTTAGCCATACCACTGTAAGATGACACTAATCCCTTAGAGGAACTCCAAACTCTCAGCAGATAGCACTCTTACCCTGAAAATAGGACACTTGGATGCAAATAATGTTTCCTCTCTCCCAGGAGAGCTACTTTAAACATCAGGTCGTAGTACAGACTGGACTGAAACAGTAAAGGAGGACAGAAGAAACTCTAAACCCCTTTTGTTTAAGTTCAGACATTGTTTAGGAAGAAATAGCTATTCATGGATTCAGGAAGTGATAGAGAATTATTTTATTGACTCTTGGTAAAGAAACTTGTTTGGGAAAGTGAGTGGTTTGACCCTGGCATGAAAACTATTTCTGAATTTAATCCATTCACTCATATTGAAAAAAGTCATGAATTCAAAATGAAGGTGTCAAGATTCACTGTGGAAAGAGCTGATCCTCTCTAGATATGGTAAAAAATTTAATGATACACTACTGAAATTTTGGTCCTGAGGGTTCTCAAGTGCCTCTGTGCCAACCTTTTGGAGCCTAAGTGAATTTGATAGAGGTTAAGTATCAAGTTCCTCAGATTGTGGAACTGGTTGATAATGGAGAGGTACAACCATTGAGGATTTCCAAGTCAAACTGAACAACATCTTTGAGGCTTTGGAATATTATAACTAGGTGTCAGCAGACTTTTTTGTTTACACTTTATTAACATACTAATACAGCTTTTGAAACCATGATTCTTCTTTGAAAGTACAGGAGGATGCAGAGAGAAGTGGGATGCAGCATAAAGAAGGAATATTCTCCATTAAAACACTGAGAATAAAACGAAATATGCAGGTTCTGGACATTAATGGTATTTTGAACAGAAATTTGATACAAGGAAACAATGACACCAATCAATACTTTAATGGTAAATAATAGGCATGATCTTCTAAAAACTGAAAAGGTTAAATTATTGCAGTTAATCTCATAAAGTATGTTAATATGAATAGAGCTGAGGTAGATGCAGCTGTGATAGATGGAGTCACACAGGCCAGTTGTTGCTGTGGTAAAACTGAGTGCAAACTACAAGACAGAACTGAGCCAGAAAATGAAGAGTATAAGTAATTGTTCTGCAGAAGAATAAAGATATGGAAAAGGAGACATGGATAGGGATGTCTACAGAACCATATGAGTATAATCACAGTTTTATTTCTGGGTAGGACAAAGACTTACTATACTCTTCTTTCATTTGTAGTTATGGAAGACAAGAATCTAAGAAAAATATCTTAGAAAAATGTATAAATGTTTTTAAAGGAAAAAAATAAATAAGATTTGCTTTATATGTTGATAGTTTTGGTTCAGCTGTTTTGGGAGTGGAAGATAAGAGGATGTAATTGTTTCACAATGCAGTTTGGTTTCAAAGCATTTAGAGAAAAAATGTTTCTTTTAATTGATAACTACCTTTAATTAATTGGTTTGGTTTGTTTCAATTCCCTTGCCATCTTTCTATCCCAATAGTCTTAAATTATGCAAAAAGTCGTGATCAGGATTTGCAGAAAGATAACATGACAATCACAGTGTGATCACAACATCAACTCCTGCTTCATGATGGAAGCTCCTTCACCTTTAATGTAGATTCTTTACTGCTTTCTGAATACAAGTTTAAAAACAGATATCTTTACTCACTCTTTGACTTCCATTATGTGACCATTGCATAATAGCAGTAGAACACCGATTTCATGGTGATTAAAATTAGCCATTATTTTACACTTTTAGTCTTTGCAAAGAGAGACACACTGTGGTATGATATATGATAAAGTGCATGGTTTCAACAATTATGTTAGTGTGTCTTCTGGTGAAAAATTAATGACTTAAAATTACTTCATTTTAGAGGAGTTTGGTGTTGCAGTAAGATGGTTATTCAATTAATCTCTTCCACATATGTTTTGGAAAAAAAATTAATCTGCTTTCATAGAATTCATAAGGTAAAACAATGCCCTCTAGCCATTTATTTTCTTGTAACAGTTTTTGATTTCAACTTCAGCAAAGCTGTGTGAGAGAACATATGATATAGCAGAATGGTCAACTTTTCATAAATGTAAGGTCTGTTATATCCATTACCTTCCCATCTTAGCATATATAAAATTAAGGAAATATTTTCCCCAACATTTTACAGCTTAAAAAACACATCCCTAGCTTAACAAAGTAGTACAACACTTCTTAAATTTGCTTCAGCATTTCCATAGAGGCCATGGGTAGGTGATCTTGCCATGCAGAATGTGTCCCAGAGAAAGTACGTCTAAAAATAGTCAGTTTGGGATTCTGACTTGACACTGGATGGAGAAGTGTCACAGTGATATGCAAAGGTCAGGATTAGAAATTCTTCAGTACACTAAAAATGAGAGGGGAAACTGTCAGTAAGAATTTATTTTGGAAAAGCTGATTATACAACCCAAAATCTTGACTGCAGAGACTGACCTTATGGATCTTTAGCTCATAAATATGATCTCAATTCTCTCAAAGTTTTCTTTAATGGAACTACCTACCCAGTCAAAGACTGGAAATGATTTTTCTCTAAATATTACTAGCTGCTATGTCTCTGTTACAAAAATGATAGATGGTGTAGAACCTGATATTTGACCAGTTTCCAACCCCACTGTGCAGAACACTGGAAAAATTTCAACCAGTATCCATACTTATTCTGATTAACTGACTGCATGGACAGACAGGTCTTCAGAGAAAATATTTTTCATTATTTCTATTGTCAATCTTTTAGAAAATATATGTTCCATGTCTGCAAGCTACCCAGACCAAGAAGATGGTAACATCTCCTGAAAGAAGCAGAAAGAAGCAGCTTATACTAGGGCTGGTTTCAGCTGCACCATGTAATAACAGCAGAATGTATGGTCTGTTAGAGCACTCTAGTTTCTCTACTTTTTACAGGCAGTAACTGAGGTGAATGGAATCAAAATGCACCCTGTAAATAAACCAGAAATGCTTACTTTCTAGGTGGTGGTGTTTTAGTTGGGCTTAGCTTTTGCTGTACGTGGTCACAGAAACTTTTCAAAACATGAGTTTTGTAAACTGATCAAACCATGACCAGTGAAGTGAAAATAATACTTTTGAAATATCTGACTTCAGCTGATTTCTGTGTATAGTGAGTTGTTGGTATTGTGGGCATTTTCAGTTACAAATACATATTTTCATTTCTGATGAAAAACTGTTCTTCCTACCCATGTTCTTTACAACTTTACAGGACTCAGAATAATAAAACAATCATCTTTTCTGAACGAAGCTTAGTGACAGAGGAAGTTAGCAACCCTCAGTGCTTAAATGAGTGCTTCACCAGTATTCTAAATGGAAGCAGATGGCAACTTCCCAGAGACTGTGCACATTCCCCGGGGGAGAGGAGAAATGTTACAGCACTCCACCACTGCACTGAAGCAGATAATTAGGCAATTAGGTCTATTAAAAGCTGACAAAAGGAAAAGTATAGATGAACCTTCTCCTTAGGCTTCAGTATGGCAGCACTTGAAATAACCTATAAAGAAAGTCACAGTGAGCATATGATTTAGGAGGTTTAAGACTGATTTATTGTAAATTACACATGTATGATCACATACACACTCAATATAAACTAGGTATGTTTTGCATATATCCATATGTGTTTGCACATATAATACATGTGTGATTACAAATAACTGTCTTTTTATTTTTAGACAACTGTGAATTTGTTAAAAGTCCAAGTATTCTGTACTGTAATTTCCCCCAGTGAACTTAATTCCATACAGATCTGTTTCAACATGCCAAAATATAAAGACTGGAAAGTATTCTGTCCCTCATGGAGGCTACTTGTCTTTTCTAGTGCATCTGGAAAACACAAATGATTGCAATATTATGAGTAAAGAGAGATCTTTTCCACTTCTTAAGTAATATATTTTCTAGAAAATTAACTGAACTTCAACATGGACTCCATGTATCTGTGCACATCCTTAAGCAACAATTAGCTAAACCTATTACATAAACCTAACTTAAAAAGTCATGTAACAGAATAAAAGACTGTTGTGAAGTGAAGATTTACAGAGAAATATTAATTTTAGGATGTGGCATAAAGCTACTTAAAAGCCTGTGAAAATAAGTAGATTTAGGAAAGGGGATCCTTGTAAATGTAATGTAGGAAAAATTCCACAAATCAGATCTGATCTATGAGACAGTCATGCCAGCAATTTTCTCTTAATATGATTTTGGAGTTATTAAATAAATTGGTGGAACTGGAACTAATGCCACTGTCATATTTTTTGATAAAACGCTAACACTTTAAATGCTGCAGTTTAATTGTATTATTTAGACCTGTTCATTTTTGGTGCATAGGTGTAAATAATAGATTTCACAATTTGTTTCTTGTGTGTTTCTTGTGGTAGAAGGAAAAAAGCATACTCAAAGGCCTTTCCCAATCTGCTCTCATATTAGTTGAAAAATGAAGATGCAGCTATAAATCTCTCTTTCTCTTTCCATATATTCAGGTGTGCATAGGAATTCTATTAAAAATCCATTTTTAATTAGTAATCATATACTCTCTAGAATTTAAATATATTATTTAATAATAATATTATAATAGTATTCCTTTTTATTTATTACACTATGCCATGACTCAGAAATGAGTCATTGTGACGGGTACTATGCAAACATAGGAGAAAAAAAAAAAAAGGAGTAATCCGTACTTTAAGAAATCTATACTACACAATATGTGAAGAAATACATATAACAATAGGAACAAGAAAAATAAATCAATTACAGGTCATATAATCAAGTAAAATCGAATCAAATAAATTTGAAAGATCCTGATCATATAGAAATTGAAAAATCCCAATGTAAAAGTGACATGAAGTGGAATATACCTTTTGATATCTAATGCGATGTGACACAGAATGAAGAAATGAAAATATAAGAAATATTACAAAAGCTTAGAAGAATAAAATAACTAATACAAAGACCGAGCATTAATAGAGGAAGAGATAGGAAGCAGTCACTAGGAGACAAAGTGATAGATAGGCAGTATCATCAGTTCAAGACACTTCAAAACTAAGCTAATTTGAAATAACTTTCTTCATAAGATGCCTATAGCCTTTAGGTTGCTTGCGTGCTTGGTTTATTCTATAATAAGAATCCTTCTTCTTGTGTTGTTCCTTTGCAAGAAAAGTGAAAAATTCCTTAGGTTATTTCTTTGCAAACAAGACCTTTTTTTTCTAAATTCCTTCCCAGTTTTATCTACTTTTTAAAACACGGTCTCCTTGAACTATTCCTACCTTGTTCTGTACATCGGTGACAGTTTTACATTCTCTTCCAGTAATTTCTGGATAGTTTCCAATTTCTATTACTTATCTGTGAGGCCAAGACTATGAATGTTCTCTCATCACTGCATTGTAATTTTAATGCCCAACATTTTACAGGTTTCCTAAAGTTCACACCCATGAGCACACAAGTGGGTGTGATACATATATGGTTGTCATTGAGCAAAGAAACCAGCAAGGTCTCATTGTCCTCCTCCCTTCTCTGGTGAAAACTGTTCATTGCATTGACAAATGCCATCTTTAATGCAGGAAATCTAATGTCTCTGTACTCCCTCAGAGAACCTTTTTAGAGTTTGATTTCCTTTCATGCAAGGAGACTGGGAGATTGACCTTCATCAGATAAAGCCAGCATCTTTGAAATTCCCGTACATGACTTGTCACAGGAAAAAAACAAAAGAAAAAAAAAACCTCAAAGACTTTACAACTTATTGGGCTTCATGCAGATTGATTGGGTGGGGGGAGGGAAAGTAGTTCAGCCACACAACCAAATGATTCCTTCTGGTTTTAAATTCAGTGAATCTGTTACTTGTTTGTTCACTATTTCTCCTTTCTGCTTAAGCAATACGAATATATTAGTGAACAACTTAAAAGGTACAAATGGAGTGAAAACCCTGTGTTAAAAACAAGTGGTTAGTAAGACATTGTTTTAGTATAATTAACACAAAGTTGTTCTCTGAACTTTTACCAAAGTTGTTTGTCCATTATATGAAACTTTTAGTAAAATGATAAAGTATATTTGAGATGTCAAAAAGAGTTTATGGATTCTGAAGTCAAGGAATCAAGATAAAGAGAATTTCAAGCATACTGAAATTAAATAATGTAAAGTGTAATGTTAGAATTGTGATGATTTATAGAAAGTCAAGCAGTTTTAAGTTTCAGAGCAAGATGAGTAGTTTAAAATACTATAAACAATTCAATGAAGGCTTCATTATTTTATAAATAGACAACACTTCTATGATTATATAGAAATTTTATTCTAAACGGTTCTTCAATAGTACTGAAGCACTTCTTTTTCTTTTTCTTTTTCTTTTTCTTTTTCTTTTTCTTTTTCTTTTTCTTTTTCTTTTTCTTTTTCTTTTTCTTTTTCTTTTTCTTTTTCTTTTTCTTTTTCTTTTTCTTTTTCTTTTTCTTTTTCTTTTTCTTTTTCTCTAACTCAACTCATAGAATTACTGCATTGGAAGGGAGCTCATGAGTGTATCGAAGTCACTTTCTGTTTAAATAGCTTTAGGTAATTTTTGGCAGATCTTCTCTGTTTTTAACAGTGGTGGTGGAGGCTCCACAGCCTTGTCAGTTTAGTGCAGTAGTGTTCTATCCTTACCACCAGATGTCTCATCTCTTGAATTTCTTGTCTACAATTACTACTGATGCTACTCATGCCTACACGGAAAATAGGGAAACTGGAAAACATAATTGGTTTGATTACTTGTTCCAATAATTTTCAAGGAACTGATATTAGCCAGGTATATCAATACTTACTGATTCCTTCTTTCTGATTTTGTAAAAATAGGGACCATAGAGCTTTTTTCCAGTCTTTCAAAATTTCACCAAGCTTCCAGAGATCTTGAGACAGAAGACTTTGTCTCTGATAAAGGACTTTGCCTCATTAGCCAAGGCCTATATATTGTTTTATTAAATTAGCCTATAAAATGAAAATGTGTGAATTATCTGAATATTTTTAAAGTTGTTTCTTGTTTATTCTTAAGTTTTTATTGCCATGTATCTGTGTTCATCAATTTAGTATAACATGATTTTATTTCATTTCTGTTGGAGTTAGAAGAAATCTCAGTTTCCATCTCGCTGTAAACCTAATTGCAGAATAATTGCCTGTGTATCCTTAGTACATTTATCCTTAGTACATTTACCCTTAAATTGTTTTCTTTAGCACATTTTCTTTGTGCAGTGGTCTTTCTGATTTTGCTCATGTCAAGAGTGCTTAGTACCTTGTCTTTAGGCTTCAGTTTTTCTACACATCTCTTTTATGTTTGAGATTGTGTTTTAGATGGAAGAAATATCTAGATTTAGCCAAGTTGATTTTTTAAAAACATGTCCACGCTTTCCTGCTCTAGGACCATTTGTATATGTATCTTCAATGTCATTCATTTAAAAATGATCAATAATGTGAGACTTCCTTACCACTTTTTGACCTATTTCTTAGGATGTTTTACAGACTCTCAGAGCTTATTAGTTCAAACTAACATGCTATGATACAATAAAAAGTATTTTTATTTCTATAGTTCCACTAAAATAATGTAATATAACCAAATTATTTAATTCCATCATACACTACATTTTTTATATTATTTTTCCTTTTTAATACAAGAATTATGAACATTCAAGCTATGACCACTCTGACCTAAATTAATTTCCATCTTGATATTCTCAATATTCCAAGTTTTTGAATGATATGCAGGACAACCTGTTCTGAAGATGTTACGTTCAGTTCACAAAACATTACCTCTTTACCACCTAGATTCTCCTTATAGTCTGTAAAAAAATAATAAAAAACAATTTTAATGTCATAAGTGATGTGGTCTAAGCTAGTGTTCTACTTCTCCAGAGCCAGTTTAGGTTATGTAGCTACCCAGAATTAAGTGAGGCAAACTCCTACCCTACATGTCATGCTCTCCTACCTCTCACGTACCATACCAGGTAGATAAATTATCCCAACACCAGTAATGAAAACCCTTCACATGATTCTGACAGTTTCTCAAGCAAAGCTGTATCTTCCTGACCATCTAAAATCGCCAGAAATTCTTGTTATACAGTAATTTATTAATTTTCTTCTCAAATATCTATCACTCTGTATTTTAGATTCAAGAGGACTTGTATTTAGCCTTGACATATGAGGCAAATATTAGCTATTTATGAAGTCATCAAGGTCTTTGAGTGACCCAGTAATGGTCTTTCGTCTCCATTATTTTTGGTGAGCTTCACTTTATATTTCATTAGGTTTTTGTTAGCACTATTTTGCCAACTATATGAAAGGAAAAGTATAACTGTTCTCCGTCCTTCAATCAGTATTTCATATGAATGCTGGTCTGTCACTTGCTTCTCCTCTCATATCAATGACTACAAACATTTCTGTCATTATCTCCATAACTTCATTTCTGCTGTATTGTATTCCTTCATTTAAGACTACTTTTCATGTCATTTTCATGATGACAGCTTTCTTCTAGCTTACTTAGCTGTCCTAAAGGTAAAAGGTATAAAAATTTAATGCCTGAATGCTTCAGTATCTGGCTGAATTTCTTACTTTGTACTTAATATATATGCATAAATATATAAAGCTTAAAGTATTTTATCCTGTCATATAGTATATATCATAATTTTCGTATGTGTATAAATATATATTCACAAGCATACATACACATATGGTTTTTACCTTACTTTTCCCAGATTTTTTTCCTGTTTTTCAAAAATTTTGTGTCATATTCCGTCAGTCTTTCACGTCTTAAAACTTGGATTTCATGAACAAGCCATTTTATGCCTCTTTTAGGCATTGAAAAGAGTAAGGATGAGTTAGAGATTCAGATTTCTTATTCCATAAACCTGTTCAGTACTCTGAGTGAAGAACTAGTTTATTAATTAAATATTTTCATGCACCTTTGAAGAAAAACATAGGATAAATTCAGGCAATTAAAGGACAATACTTCAGAAATAAACCTACATCCTGAGGTAATTCTTCAACTCATACTAAAAGCTGAAGTTCTTTGGTGTCATTCCAATCATGACATTAATGTATGTCATTGTTCAGAAGTTATCAGAGGTGTTAATTTAAATGGAAATGTCAATGAGATAAGAATTTTTCCTACCTTAAATACAATTCTTTTATTTTCAAGCTAAAACTGAAGCTGTTAGAGCTTTCTTAAATCATGATTCCTGACTTAATGCTGTGACCCCAAGGAACTTTTGGCAGAAGCTTACTCGATCCTCTGGAGATCTCACTGTCTAATTAAAAATTAGACATTTTGAAAGCATTTTCATAAATTACTCACAAAAGAAAACAAAATTAAGTGGTTTTGTTTACAAGTACTGATTAATCTATATTTTCTAAACTAACATCACTATGGAATGCTGCTTTTCTGAAATACAGAAACTTTCCCAGATTTTAGGGCACTTGTTATTTTTATTATTCTTTTTCAGCTAATTGGTTTCTATAACTGTCTTTTTCTGGAAGAAAAAATTTATTCTGTCAATTAATTCTGTATAGTAATTCCTCTTCACAGGCATCTGAACAAACTGCTGTAGAAAAAGAAAACATTAACCAGAATGTAGAGGAGCTGCTTCTCTCGTGCACTGCATTCAGAATGTATATAATGCACATGACAAAAGCTTCATATTAGCATGTTCTACAAATGGCTCTGTTAGCAGCTTTAAAAGAGGTCGTGCTTTCATCCATATAGCATCAAAGTTCTCATCTTGTCACAGTACATTAATCACCTCAATTATCATTTTCTGACCTCATTTGTTAGTTCCTGACATTGAAGCTGAGAATTTTTAGCAGAGAATACTATCTTAAATCAGAATTTCTTTACCGTATACCTTAATATATGGGTTTTCTAATGTAAGTGAATTGTTCATCTGAATATACACAATTTTCCCTCAATCATAATCTATTATACACTTTAATCTGAAAAAGTAACATCACCAATATGTCTACAACCATACACCTGTACATGCACATATACCTATGGTGACTTTAAACACCAAAATTCAAGTCTCCATGTTCTTAACTTTAAAAATTAAACCCTCAAATTTCATTTATATATTTTGTAATTCCTTGATTTTCCTACATATATTTTTTACAATACTTTTCTACTGAGATCATAAATTTCATATTTTCTACAAAGTCTTTGTCTTTTTGCCTGCAGAAATAGATTTTTTCAGAGTGTGAACTGATAGTACCTATAATCTGGAAGAACAAAGTGTCCCTTTGTTACTGAGTCTTAAATTGAGTGGTTGGAGCTGGGACATTATAGTACTATAAATTAACATTTATAGTTAGTCTAATGTTATTTTTGGAACTATATATTAAGCTTGAGTTTGCTGCAGAGTTGGCACATAATGCTGGAAAAAACACCTATAAAAACCTCGATATTTGTGTTTTGAATTTTGTGAATAATTTTTTTTTAAACCGAATAAAATAAGACAGCCAAGATATTTATTGAAATATTATATTCACATCTTCCTCTGAAGTGAATTTGAGCTTGCTGGAGAACAGCCTACATTTCTAGGAGTATCCTAAATTAAGCATAGAATCATATAATTGTCAAGGTTGGAAAAGACCTCAAAGATCTTCAAGTCCAACTAGGTAAGTCTCACTGCTACCCTTACCAATAAACCATGTCCCCAAGTGCCACATCTAGATATATACTGAACGCTTCCAGTGCTGGTGATTCCACCATATCCCTCAATAGCTTGTTCCAATGCTTGACTACCCTTTTGCTTAAGATATTTTTCCTAATATCCAATCTCAACTTCCCCTGAAATCACTTGAGGTTGTTTTCTCTCAACCTATTGCTTCTTACCAGGGAGAAGAGACTGACACCCTCCAGTCTTTATCCACTTTTCAGGTAGTTGTAGAGAGAGAGAAGGTCCTCCCAGCCCTCCTTCTCTAAACAACCTTCACTAAACAGCCCCATCTCCCTCAGCTGGTCTTCATAAGATTTGTGCTCCAGAACTTTCACCATCTTCATTGCCCTTCTCTGGAGAAGCTCCAGCACTTCCATGTCTTTCTTGCAGTGAGGGGCCCACAACTGGACGTAGGATTCAAGGTGAGGCCTCAGAAGTGCCCAGTACAGGGAGGTGATCAGTGCCCTGGTCCTGCTGGTCACACTATTTCTGATACAAGCCAGGATGCCACTGGTGTTCCTGGGCATGCTGCTAGCTCATGTTCAGGCAGCTGTTAACCAGCAGCTTCTCTACCAGGCAGCTTTCCAGCCACTTTTCCCGCAGCATGTAGCACTGCATGAGGTTATTGTAACCCAGGTGCAGGACTCAGCACTTGCCTTTTCGAACCTCGTGTAATTGACCTCAGCCCAGCCAACCAGCCTCTCCATATCCTTCTTCAGAGGTTTTTTACTCTCCAGTAGATCAACACTCCCACTCAACTTGGTGTCATTTGCAAACTTACTAAGGGTTCACTCAGTACTCTCATCCAGGAATAAAGATATTAGACAGGCTGAAATACTGGGAACCACCACTTGTGACCAGCCAGCAACTGGATCTAATTCCATTCACCATCACTCTCTGGGCCCTGTCATCCAGCCAGTTCTTACCCAGTGAACAGTGCACCTCTCTAAGCCACAAGCAGTTAGACTCTCCAGGAAAATGCTGAGGGAAAGTGTCAAAGATTTTGCTAAAGTCTAGGTAGACAACATCCACAACCTTTCCCTCATCCGTCAACTGGATAAAAGAAGGAGATCAGGCAGGACCTGCTGTTCATAAATCCATGCTGTCTGGGCCTGATCCCCAGGTTGTCCTGTATGTGCCATGGGATGGCACTCAAGATGATCCTGGCACTCAAGATAGGCTGACAGGCCTGTAGTTCACCAGATCCTCCTGCCAGACCATCTTGTAGATGGGTATCACACTTGCTAATTTCCAGTCAACTGGAACCTCCTCAGTCAGCCAGGACTGCTGGTAAATGATTGACAGTGGCCCAGTAAGCACTTCCAGCAGTACTTTTGGGTGAATCCCATCCAACCCCATAGAGTTCTGTGTGTCTAAGCAGTGTAGCAGGTTTGCTTGCTGTGTTATAAGGATTTCATTCTGCTCCCTGTCTTCCAGCTCAGGGGACTAGGCACCCTGAGGACAACTGATTGTGCTATTAAGACTGAGGCAAAGAAAGCATTAAGTATCTTAGCCTTTTCCTCATCCCATGCTACTATGATTATCCCCATATCATGTAAAGGTTGGGGATTCATCTTAGCACTCCTTTTGTTGCTGACATATTTATAAAAACATTTTTTTTGCTTTTCACAGCATTAGCCAATTTAAATTCCAGTTGGGCTTTGCCCCTATGAATTTTCTTCCTGCATAACTCCATGAAATCCTTCTGACTCATGATAGTCCTTCTGAGTTGCCTACCCTTCCTTCTAAAGGTGATAAAAGAGGGGGAATATTTTCAGACACTGAAGTGTTATGTCTTTATGTTGGGAGAATTTCCCCAGTTAGAGTATGGACTTAAAACTCACACTTTATCTTTGATTTAGATTTGTAAAACTTTCCTCAGGCAAACTCCAAGTGAAGCTCAGAGGTTACCATTGGTAAGAAATAATTTTCAATAGGCAGTTTTTACGTGATAAAACACTATGCAGAGAAGTAGGATGAGGTAATTTGGACAATGGTTGTTCTCAGTGACAAAAACTAGTCCAAGGTGTGCGCCATTTTCTGTTTTAGATACAGCATATAGGGCCCTTATATTTACCATTTCCTCTTATTTAAGAATGGGTCCAAAGAACAATTCAAGCTGAAAGACAGACATTTTTGGCCATGAAAGAAAATAAATACTTATAGCATACTAATTTTTTTCATCTTGACTGGCATTACATTCTTTACTTTCTTCCAAATATAAGAAGAAAATTTCTTTTCTAATGAAAGGCCTCCTAATAAAGATTCAGTTTTCCTGGTCTAGCCTAGCAGTTTGACAGGATGTTCACTATCCATATCAATATTGTCCTGCTCTTTTTATCTCCCTTATGTCCAAGAATAATGAGGTTAGATGCTCAGAGCGAAGGTAAGAATACGACACTACAATGGAAAAGAAAATCATTCCAGAGTAGCCATCCTCAAAGCCAGAAAACAGTGCCAGTTATATTGAATTTACCAATACAAACATAGATAATTGCTGCCTACTAATGCAAAATTGGTTCATCAAGCCTTCAGATCATAGAATACAGGATACTTTAAGCCTTAATCACTAAACACAAAGATCTAGAAAAGGACTTGTTCGGGCCTTAAATAAAATAAAAGCTGAGCAGTCCTTCTGTTCAGCAGGTCCATGACCTGAAATTACCTGAGCACACAGCTGTTCCCTACTTCGAGCCATCTTATCTTCTGTAGAGCATATAAATCTCAGCAGATGGCTATCTGCATCCTGTTTGAGTTACAGAAAAAATAATAAATAGCTAAGGAGAGTAAAATTACATTCTCTCATATGTCCTGTTTATTAAGACGTGATTAGATGATATATACAGTGTGCCAGAAGATTCAGAACATTACTGAAATGAATCCAGTACTGTATTTGCTTGCATATGAAGCTCATTGTAGAGGAGGAAAGAGACCCTTTTCATAATGGCCATGTGTTCAGATCCTTCATTCAAGAAGCAGGAGAGCAGAAAATTCAGTGCCCTTTCTGGCTTCAGACCAGCTTCTTAAAATGTCTTTTTAAGCTCTTCCTTGAGTGTGCTTTGTTTTCTTGCTGTATTTCTAAATGTAAAGGCTTTTAACCCAAAGTCAGAGGCAACCCAGGAACTGGAAACTCTCAGATTTGTCTTCTCTGAACATATGAATAGTCTGATGACTACTACTACATTAAACAGTCATGTTGCCTTTTGCTCGTTCAACATTTCACCCCATGAATCACTCCTTTTTTTCCTTTATTATTTTATTTTGTTCCCGTGTAATGGCACAACTTTAGAAAGATATTGATCTCTGTGTTATTTTAAACAACAACTGCAAGAACTGAGTATTTTTACAGTAAATGAACTGTTTGAAAATCTATTGGGCTGAACTCCAAGATTACTTAGGTTTCCTTAAAGTTGTGAGAACACTAAGGATTATATGAAAGCTAGTCCCTGTCTTAACAGAACCTTAAACTTAGTCTATTCATCTGTCGTCTTCTGATTTAGCTTTTGAATGGGATGCAGATAAAAAGTCTTAAAGGTTATCTTCTAAAGAAAAAAGAAAAATCAAATCAAAACAAAGCAGACCAAAAAACTAACACCCCTCCCCCCCAAAAAAAAAAAAAAATTGAAAACTGATGGCTTGATATTGTTATTTATCGTATTGAAAAGTTAACATCTGGAAAAGTAGGAACCAGCTGGTAGTGAGATCTATCAATGGAAAATTTGTGTCTCCCTCAGCATTATGTGTTGCTGCTAACATCACACTCAACATGTGGGATTCTATACATAATTTGATAGTGAAAAGTGCACTCATAAATATTGACATAATTAATATTGCACAGACACATTGAAATAAATAATTGAGTACAAATAAATACACCCACTCCCTTGAGGAAGAGAACTGGTTAGATAATAGTTTTTCATTTGTTTTTAAAGTATTTAATCTAAAAAATTGAACAAGACGTACTTCACAATGTTTTTTCTGAACTGGCAATAACAAATGAAAACTAAATCTGTTCATTAAAGAACAGAAAACAAGAACACAAGTTACTTATATTATTGCACTATATTTTTGCCAGCTAAACTGCTTAGAGCACTTATGTGATGGTTTGGACCTGGCTCCCTGTCAAATGCCCAAAAGTTACGACAGCAGCCCCTTTCTCCCCTCTTTTCTTCCCTTAGGGTAAAGAAAAAAAACTATAAAAATTAAAGAACCCAAAGTCAAGCTGTTTATATAAAAATATATCTATATTTACGTAAATTACAGTTATGTACAGTTAAGATGCTATATACACAGTAAAAGGGGATCCACCCCCTGAAGGGATGGGGAAAGGGAAAAAAAAGGGGACAAAAGGGAACAAAAGGGACACCAAACAGGTATACTCGATCAAACTCAAGAGCTATACTAATAACTAATAAAACAGACCTCACCACATCCCTTAGAACAGTCGGATTGGCAGACACAGTCAGCACTCTCCAAACCTCCACGTGGCAGGACAGTGGACTCTGCAGGCTTCAGCCTTAGATAAGCGAGACCAGCGCAGGGACCCACTGTTCCCAAACCTCGCCGGAAGAGAAGAGAGGGAGGTTTCTAATCTCCAACTTATTTATACTCTGGTTTATGTAAAAATCGTATGGAATACTGGGTACTTGGCCACTTCTTTGTTTACAAACTGGTCACCAGGAAGGCCTAGACCAAAACCATCACAACTTGTTTCAGGCTATAACCAATAAATTATAATTTCATGTTTGCATTTTTATTACCTTGGAGACTTCCCCACAAGCACATGTTAATTACTGTGCTGTATAGACATGAAATCAGAACATGAGTCTCTTTCCAGTGTCCTTACAATTCTGATGTGAATAAAGAGGTAGAAAATTGTGCAGAAAGATAGGCGGGGGAAAAGCAGTTTGGATGCTGATCTTAGGACAACAGTACTGTCAGAGCTGTCAAATGCTTTCTAGGCAGTGCAGCACAGGTGGAGTATTTCAGGGAGAGCAAAAAGAGAGTAAATGCTCCTTTTCCTATACAATTCATAGTATACACCAAGAAACAGTTTAAAAAAAAATAGGTCACAAGTGAGGCAAAAGGCAAGATTCATGACTATTTCTCTCAGGATTTAATTTTAAGCCCTCTGGATGTTATGAGTCACCAACTTCGATCTTCAGAAGTCAAGAGGTTGTGATATGCATGTCTTAAAAAGCAGAGTTGTAGAGTCTGTACTGGCTTTTCATAGGTCCAACTAGTGTTCTCTGGGTTAGTGCTGCTGTCATTAGTCATGTTCAGTTTTGAATATTCACTTCCGTTAATGACAGAAGCCACACTTCTCATATATAACACTGATGACCTTTCTTTATGAAAGAAGATTCTGTGAAGACCCAGATAAAGATTTTTAAAGAAAATTTGTCAGTTTTCATGCATACATTTTCTTTGATTTTTCTTTTTTAATTCTTTTTTGACAAAAGAAATATTCTTTACATAGTTCAGGTAATACAAATGACATTGAACTCTCATAACACTGAATAAGAAAATTTCAAAAATTTTTGGCTAAAGAAAAGTCCTTTTCATTCAGATGTCCAGCCATTAGTTACTGACTTCATGCAAGGGAAGAACTAAAACTTACAGGAAAGAAGTGACAAACCTTGCATAATATTTACAATGTTTTTGTGGAATGAATAAATTATTCATAAAATATGTGTAAGCAAACAGTTTCCTTCTTCCTTCAATTGGCTTATCCTACAAAACCGCTCAATGGGATGTGGTCTTAAATGACACCATCTCATAAAAATTATTTCACATTTGCAATTCAATATCCATGAATGCTCTCTGTACTTCAACTGTGTTCATTCTTGTACCAGATACCTTTCCTCTTTTCTGTTAAATTTTTCTCCATTTGAAAACTTTATTTATTTTTATATTAGTTTGACTCTATTCCTATAAATATTTCCAAAATTTCATTGTTCTATTTTCAAACATTCATATTCTAAATTAATAAAGGTTTATGATAGTAGTCACTGAGATATCTGATAATTCAACAAGTAGGTCATTCTTTTCCAATCAATCATTTTAAACATCATTCTTCCTCTTTTCCTATTTCTGAAATGTACATTTCTGTAAACTGTCAGGGTAATTTAATAGTTGTCAAAAATTTTCTTAAAAGTTGATGGGTACATCAAAATTATTAATAAAACTATTATTCTATCTAGTAAAAATTATATTCTAATTGTTCATACAGAAGAGTTCATTTTTTAAACTCTTGTTGCTAAAACTTCTGCTTTTGAATATTTATCAGAAATCTATGAAAGTATATTATACATGCAGGACTACACATCCTTCCAGAGTAGTCAATGGCACAGTAACAGAAGTTCATAGTGATTCATGTTTCAGATCTTATTAAAGGTCTTTCTAATATGCATAAAATATTTCCTGTCCTTCCCTTTCAGAAACCTAGGGTTTCTTACAATAGTTAACTTTACGTTCCTAAATCTCAGTGCTTTAATTCATTCTCTCACCAGATGCATTTTAATGTAATATAGTCACAATGGGTTTTTTTTGATCTTGTAAATAAAAATTATAACTCTTGTTTTGGTTTTCTCCTTTTATCAAAATCAGAATTCTATAAGTTTTCTGTTTTTTTAATTATGCATAGTGTAATGCATAGTGCATAAGGAACTCAGGCAACTTCTGGAGTTTGAGATAGTATTTAATAATTTTCAATGAAGATGAAAAAATCATATAGTAGTGTGTGTGGGAGACAAGAAGGTAAGTGCTGAGACATATATGATTCAGTGACTAAAATTTAATCTATCATACATTATCTGTCTTCCAAAAATGTTTCTTATTTATAAGAAAAAAAAATAAATCCCACAACCTCTTATCTTGGGCCATATTGGAAAAGTTTTAGATAATTAAAAATGGGACTAAGATACAGAATGTGATGAGCTCAGTTGATTCCTTAAGTTTAAATGGAACACATTTCTGAGTCCTGAAAATTTATAGACTTGAAAAATTAAATTTGTGAAAACCTAATTAAGTTTTGCTTCTAGAAATGTTTTCTGAGGATATTTAAATCTCTTTGGCAACCAAAAAATAAGCATATATGCCTGTTATTCAGTTGTTAAAAATATTTACATTCTTAGATCCTGTTTAAATCAATGGAAATTTATGTTTTTTAAGTACTTTGAAGTTATGATTACATAAATCTCATTAAATATCTACTTTTTATGAAAATTAGTCTCAAGTCCTCATGAAATTTCCTGCTATTCCTGAGATTTAATTCCACTGTTCTGTCCCACTGTACTGTGTTCAGCAGTTTTTCTATGCCTAGTCACTGATGTTGACTGATGAATATATATTCGTTTTCTCTACTAGAAATATTTATTATTATTTTGTTAGAATTTGACCCACAGTCAGGCAAAAAGAGAACTTCATATAGCTTCATTTATTTATAATGTGGCAATTTCACTCCATGGTAAAGTTAAGCTGAATTTGTCATAAAGTGTTTACCTTTCAATTCAAATCTGCTACTCTTCCCACATTACAATGGTTCATGCTCTAGTATTCTTCCAGCAGCAGAGAGTCAAATCTATCCACCCTACAGCATCAAAAGTGGAGATGAACATTTATCCAAGGATGTTGTTTCAGATATCTGTTTCCAATCCATCACAAAACTTAGTGACTGAGCTAATAAATGTTGGCTTGACTATTCATTCTTCTTTTCTTTTTAATTACTTTTTTGGCTTAGTGAGTCTACCAGGATTATCCCCATTGTTAAAACAGCTGAGAAGATATATGACTTCAACATATTCCTTTAGATCTTTCCAGGACACTGACTTGAGTTTGGGTTTTTCAGTAGACTACAAGGTCGTCCTACGTTCTGTATAAGTACCTCAGCAGGATCTTGGAATGGACATAGTCGTGAAATTCCTAAAAAGGATAGTGAACAGTGAGCCAGAGAGGTCTATCAAAGACTGTCTCCCATGGGGAGGGACCCCACAAGAAACAGGGAAAGGACTCAAAGCTATTACTCCCTGTAACTGTGGTGAAGACCATGCTGAAGTAAGTTGCCCCCTTGCAGCCCATGGAGTAGTGACCCACAGGACAGCAAATTAGCAAGAACTGCTGCTGAAAGATGGACTTAAACAACAACTGCCCCCCTTCCCTCTCCCCTACACTGCTAGGGGAAAGAGGGAGAACATGGAGGGAAAGGGGAGTGGAAAGAAGGTGTTGTGTTTTAAGACTGTTTTATTCTTTTACTCTTTAGTTCTTATTCCGTTAGCAATAATTTGGCTTTAAGTTTGTTAGCAATAAATTTGAATTCTATCTATTTTGAGTCTGTTTGCCTGTGAGAATTAGTTAGTAAGTGAATCTCCCAGTTCTTATCTCTGCTCAGGAATTCTCTGACTGGTTTTTTTTTTCCTCTCTCCTCTGAGAAGAGTGAAGGGGGGAAGAGGGGGGAAAGCAGTTTTCAGTAAGTGTTTAAAATCCATCCAGGGTCAAAACCCCGACAGGCATCTGAGTAGATTTGAAAACTGAGTTGAGGAACTAAGGGATCTTTGAAAGCAGATATTTAAACATTTAATTTAAATAACTGAATATTTTTCACATATTAAACAGTGAAAAATTAATCACTGCATATTTTAGTAGTGCTAATTATTGACCAGAGGTCAATCTCTGGATATGGGGAAAGAATGTCCAGTGACTCTTCACACCTGAAGGATTGGAATCTGTATTCATGCTTCATTGGCCAATACTATTTACATCAGAACTGTGACCAGCAGGTTAAGGGAGATGATTGACCCCATTTGGACTTCTATTGTGAGACCTCACCTGGAGTACTGCACCCTGCTCTGGGGCCACAGACATGAGAAAGACACTGACCTGCTCAAGCAGGTGCAGAGGAGGGCAATGAAGATGATTAGAGGGATGGAGCTCCTCTCCTATGAAGACAAGCTGAGAAAATTGGGATTATTCAGCCTGGAGAAGAGAAGGCTCCAGGGACAGCTTATAATTGTGTGAAGAGGACCCACAAAGAACTGGAAAAGGACATTTTACAGGGGCATGTAGTGACAGGACAAGAGATTATGGCTTTAAATTGAAAGACAGTAGATTTAAATTAGATGTTAGTAAAAAATTCTTTACTGCGAGGGTGGTGAGGTATAGCAGGTTACGGGGGGACGCGGCGGCAGCTCTCGGCAGTCGGATGGCAGCAGAAGCAGGCGGGGGGGGTGTGGGGCCGCGGGCTCTCGGCACAGGTCAGCTCCGAACAAAGCCGATTTAGGGAAGGGCCACACGGCGGCTCGGAGATGCCCCCGGAACGGCAGCGACGCGCAGCGCAGCTCTGAAGGCTCACAAAAGCACAGCTGCTCGAATCGGCTTGGAGCGGCGGCGCTCCCGCAGCGGCAACGGCTCAGAGCGTGGTGGGGGCTGCAGCGGCGCCACTCAGGCAGCGGCAGTGGCCTACCCTGGGCGCGGTCCGGCGACTTGGGAACGCGGTTTTTCGGCGCGACGGCTTTCTCTTCGGCGGCGCGGTTGTCCCGGGCGGCGTGGTTGTCCCGGGCGGCAGGAAAGGTGGCTGCCAGTCTGGTGACAGCGGTGGCAGGCGGCAGCTCGGGCCAGTTTGATCGCAGCGATGGTTTCGGGACTGCACGGGGTCGTGCGACAAGTGTCTCATGCATCTGGCTTCTCGCGGCAGCAGCGACTGGAGATCGGGTGGTCAGGTCCACCAATTACTACTGTGAGGGGGTCTTTGGGACAGGCTGGATCCCGGGAATCCTCACCTATCAGTAGCCCTAGCGATGGGGAATCTTCCTTAATATAAGAAAGATGAGCTAGCCCCACGTTTAGAGCGCCATTTATAGCAGGTTACTGGGGGACCTGCTGCAAGACCCAGTGGCACATTTTGCATTGGGAGACGGGACACACACACGAGAGATGTGACCCACAAAATGCCAGTTTATTAAAGCAAGAAGACAGCTTTTATACTGGGGACTACAGAAGGTTCAGGAATAGGGGTAAGACCCCAGCTAGGAACACCAAATCCTGAGGGTTACTGATATGGGGACTAGGAGGGATAGGCTGCTGGGGTATGTCAGGTCACTTAGGGGGAAGGGAGAGCTAAGGGAACAATGGAAGAACTGTCCTGGGTGCATGGACAGGGGAATTTGCTGATGCTGCAGTGCTGCGGCCTTGTAGTTGAGCTGGTTCCCAGACAATTCTGCACAGCTGAAGTTGCTAAAAGTCTTCTAGAGAGATCTCTTCCTCTGAGCCTTCCATGCAGCGCTTTTTCATCTCTCTCCACGCTCTGTAGGCCTCTTCTGGTCCACCCCCAGCAGTGAGGCAAACAGGTTGTCTGGCAAAGTTGTGGATGCCCCATCCCTTGATATGTTCAAGGCCAAGTTGGATAGGGCTTTGAGTAACCCGATCTACTGGGACATGTCCCTGCCCATGACTTTACGACCCCTTCCAACCCTTAACATTCTATGATTCATGAGCTTCACATAGACCCACCTCTCAGGCTTGTCCAGGTCCCTCTGCATGGCCTCCCTTCACTCCTGTGCGTTGACTGCACCACACAGCTTGGTGTTGCCATCAGCATGGCTGTGGGTACACGCAATCCCACTGTCATGTCACTGACAAAGAACTTAAACAGCTCCAGTCCCAGTGCTGTTTCCTCAGGAATATCTATCATCACTGGTCTCCACTTGGACATCAAGCCATTGACCACAATTCTTTGAGTGTGACCATCGAGACAATTCCTTATCCACCAAGCTGTCCATCTGTCAAATCCACACCTCCCTCTCCATTTTAGAGACAAGGATGTTGTGTGGGACAGGGTCAAATGCTTTGCACAAGTCCAGGTAGATGACAGCAGTTGCTCTTTCATTATCCACCAACACTGCAACCACAGCGTAGTTCAGTTCAGACCGGTTACAATAAGCATATTCTAATTTATGTTTCTGGTAAACATCTATGGAACACGTACTCCTGAGGTTTATTTATAATTATACATATTTGTATATATATATATATATATATCAAGAGAGATTTTAAAAAATTAGTCCAAATGTGAAGGGATATCAACATTTTCAAATTTTAGGTTTCTCTATTTATTCACTCAGTTTCTACATGCTAGCAGGCATTCCAGGAGTCCTCTGTCTCTAATATTGTATTTGACTAGAAGAATACTAAAACCAATAGAATATCTAGCTATCACATCTATTTCTCATACTAAAAACATAAATGGGTAGACATGAAAGTGTTATGGCTTCTTATATACATTCAGTTTTTGTAATTTTCTTTTTAATTTATTATTAAGTAATTTATGGTTAGGGACTTGCCGTTTTTTTGTCGATGTTTACACCCCCTCATCAAGTTAGCTTCTACGAATGAGAACCAAACACAAACCTAAGCTCATAAGCTTAGGCCAGTTTACTTGGCTGCATCCAAATCTTTAAGAAAGTGTCCCTTAAGGAAGTTTCAGATCTAAGATATACACCAAAGAAGCAAGTAGAATATGATATCATCTAAAATGTCATTTATTTAAATTAAGTTGGGACATAAAATTCTATTTATTGGCAGTTTTAAGCAACATCATGCAATTTTAAGCAGTATTATGCTTTGATATTAAATAGAGTGTACATTGTTGGTATGAACAACTTAGGTGGTGCTCTGTCCAATCCGTTTGAGAATGTTTCTAGATGCTTCAGAAAACATGACTGTGGTTGCTCTATGCCTTTGACATGAACTACAGTGGATACAACTGGTTCTAAACACTTTCAAAACTGGGCAAACAAAATCCCATCTTCCTTAGGATTGCCTGAAACACATCACAGGCCCTTTCCATTTTTTAAGTTGTAATTCTGTGAATGAAAGTCAACCTATATGTTTTAACACTGTAGAGTCATTGTAAAGGGACATAAGATAAGTTATACCTGAAACAAGATGAGGCCTCTGCCTCCTACTTCCATGTGATTCTCTGGAGAGCCTGCTGGAATACCAGATATTCTCTGCCTCTGTGCCTTTAATTATGGCTTGTATCTGCTTCAATGCTAATGAGATGACAGGAGAATACTTTTTAACATTATAATGAATAAAAAACCTATGAGATATGAAAACTGGTTCAGAGTTCCTGCAGAGTCAGAATACAACAAAATACTTACTCAGGATCTAACTGTTCTGTGAATCCCATCTAGAATACCTTGAAGAAAAAGGATTAGTAATTATTTCGAAATGTGGTGCAGGTGTATGCAATTAGGAGAAAGACTGAAATATTAATATGGAGGTTTATGGCTAGGATGGATGTTGATGTGTTTAACTCCCCTTCACGTTGTTTAGGTATCTAATTGATGCTTTTATAGTTAACAAAGGACATTGATTTTTAGAGAAATTTTTAGAATTTCAGCCTTATTTTCTTTTACTTTTTAAAATTATCTTACTAAGATTTTTTATAGAAACAATTAGAAAAAAATTAAAGTTATTATGACTGTATTGCTATGTTTCTATAACATATTCAAAAGATCCTCAAGAATTCAGCTGCTATCAAACTATTGAAAATATCAAGTTAAAATTCATTTCTTTCTCTATGAGACAGAAAGTTTTAGCTACAATTACTATCATACTTGCAAAGTTGTTCAATTAATGAGCACAAATATGTAATGATATGATCAAGAGTGTTAATAATTCTGATTTATAATTTTTGCCAATGCTCCCATGTCATAGCATGATTTGGTGCAGCCTTTTTCAGGACCAAAAAGAGTAAAGTTTCATTAATATTGCTGCAATTTGTACTATGACCAATTTAAGAAGCCAAATCTGTTAGATGATTTCCACAGTGTTTTTAACCTACTTTGTCTCAGCTAATATTTCCTCATGATGCAGTAGCCAGACAGCAAAGAGCACAGTAGGAGAAATGGCATCAATTACAAGAAAAGAGTACAGCAGAAAAACACATGTCATGACTCAGCCCTATATAAAGAATTTCCACTGCCTACAGATATTTTAGAAGCTGACATTCTACAATTCTTTCAATATGTTATAGCTCTTCTTATATGTTTTGGGCTCGGGCCAATAATCTTATCTTTCTTTTTTTTTTTTTTTCTTTTCTGTTTTTGTGTTATTTACATGAGAACATATGTAGACAGTGACAGATGAATTCTATATTTCTCTGTCTATTTGAGAAGTAATGGCACTACATTATCCCTTCCCAGTTGAATAAATAAATAAATAAATAAATAAAAATCCTTAATCAAAAGTAAAGAGTGGAAAAAGAGATGAGTATTTTTTTCTGTTAGGTGATACAGACACATCTAATTACACGTATTAGCTGCTTCCAAAAGACCCCAAAGTATAAGCCACAGCAGGAGCTGCAGGCTGTACCTATTAGTCTATAGCCTAACCATAGAGTATTGTCATTGCTAGTAGCAGTCTTTGAATTATATAACAAGATTGCAAGGCTCAGGACTAGGGCTGGTCATGTTTGTTCTATGAGAATCCTTGAGTATCCCCAAAGTCTTTCTTCACAGAGCTGCCCTCAACACATTAATTGCTCAGTCTGTATTAATACTTTGGATTGATTGCCCTGACCCAGGTGTAGGATCTTGCACTTGGCCTTGCTGAACTTCACGAGGTTCACATTTGCCCATTCCTCAGGCTTGTCCAGTTCTGGCTGGGTGGTATCACTTCCTCAGGCAAAGTGACTGCACCACTCAGTGTCATCTGCAAACTTTTTGAGAGTGCACTCAATTCCACCATATATGTAATTAATTAAGATATTAGTCTCAGTATGGACCCTTGAGGAAGACCAGTGTTTTCCATTTTGTGTATTTCCATTTGGACATTTCCATTTGAGCCATGGACTGTAACTTGGATGCATCCGTTCAGCCAATTCCTTCTCCACTGGATATTTCTTACTTCAAACCCATATGTCTCCATTATAGAGGTAAGAATGTTGTGGACAACTATTATCAAACTAAATGACATCATATACTCATCTCTTGTCTACTAATGCTGTTCACTCCATTGTGGAAGTGATGTAGGGTGGAGAAATACAGGCTTGATATGAAAGCACAGTCCTTGAAAAATGTGAAAACAGGATGCAGCATAGAAGAGTATAGGCATGGGACATAGGCTTTTCGCTAGACACCCCTTGGCTATAAAAAACTTATCCACAAGCAGTTAAAGAAATACAGCCCTGGAGTTGGACAAAACTGATTCTGAGGGTAACAAAGATAACAGATAACAGATATTAACATATATAAAAAGCAGCATATATAGCTAGTTTAAAAGTAACTTGGAGCTGCAGGCTACTAAAGAAAGATCACACCAAACGTGAAAATGACTCCTAGAAGACCATAGAGAGAGGATGAAAAAACTATCAACACATCTTTCTGTCTTGGCAAAGTACATCAGAGGCCAAGAATTCCCAGTAGTACTCTATCTCACACGCCAACACCAGGAAAAAACAGGGTACAGGAGCAGGGGAAGGGTAAGCATAACACCAGAATAAGGAGTAAAAGCCGAGAAATGAGTATTTTACAATTTTAAATGTATTAGTATTTTTTATTTTTCTGTAATAATTATTTGGCTAACAATTATTAGATTTGAATTATAACAATAAGGTATTTGCTTTACAGGTATATACAGTGATCTTTGTCTTTACCCATAAACAAGATTTTCAGTATAACAACCAATGAATTTCTCATTCTGGCATTGAAATTCTTGGGCATAGTTTTAGAGAGCTTTTTTCGGAATGTCTGTTCCTTACAAGGCACAGAAACAAAGCAGAAAATCTGGGAGTCAGGAGAATGACTATATGAGTCAAGAGCACAGGGATGAATAGCTTTGTTGTTTGCAGGAGGACGAGCCAACACACATGCTGTAGAGATATTGGATAGCTATATAAAGGTTTTTCAGTGATAATTTCACATGTACCTCTGTGCCAGAAAAGACTCTTTAATAAGTTCACAGCATATATTCAGTGAGTCTCTTTCTGAACTGAGTTTAGCTGTATGCCATGTCACTCCAGTGTGTGGACTGGAGTTACTCTTGATTTACACTAACTGAGATTACAGTTTGCTCCAGTGCTTAAAGCAAACATTTTAAAGGACCTAAGCATGCAGGAATAGATTCAAGTGACATCCAAAATATCAACAATGTTATGCAGCTGGAAAAAGCAACAGTTAAAAAGCCCAGTGAAGCAATAATAAACTGGGACTTGACATTCCTCCCTTGTCTCCAGGCTGTTGGCTTGTGCAGTACAAAGCACTAACTGTCCATTCACTGAATTTTGTCAGTCTGATTATCTTTTTTCACCTGCAGGGACTATCCAGTGTAACAAGGCCTTAGAAAAAGATCACAATTCTTTTAGCTTTTTTAAGTAATTGAAGAGACAGCTTCTAGATGGTTTAACCCCAGTGCCCTTTTACAAAATGAATATATGGACGCCAGTGGGTCTCTGTAGTTATATGTTGCTCTTTTATTGTGTAGCCATATTATAACTCAAAGACCAAGCTCCTTGAAAAATCATTACTTCATTGTTCTTTTCCCTGACAGTATTTTAAGTGTTTCCATTATTCCCTTCAGTCTCTGTTCCTCTCTAAACCTCACTGCACAAGATGGAAAGTATAAACACATAACACTCACTTCCCAGTCATCATCCATTATGGAATATGGTCCCTACAATCAGACCCTGAAATCTAGACAGTAGACCTGATCATAAATATCTCGACAAATAAAGCATTTGCCTAAAGGCCCTATTCAGAGTGGCCTTATCTGTTTCCAATTAGTGGTGATTCATTCTAGGTTTCCCAAATGACATGGCTTTAGTCTAGCTCTGGTGTCATTGAATATCTACTTAACATGTAATATCTCCCTTTCTTGCAGCTTTTGAAGTAATTTATTTAATTCTTTTTTTTGTACTGTTGCTTACCAGGACTTTAAATCCAGGACTTTGATTTCCTTGTCTACATTTTCTCGTGTCTTATTTTTCTGTAGATAACTCTGTTATTGGACACTGTTTGTTATTAGGCTGAATTGAAGACTTCAGCAATGCTTTGTTCAGCAAAAGGAAATTGAACAGTTAATAGGTAATAGATTCCCATGCTTGGGTTATATTTGCTGTTATATTTTCACTGTCACATGCCATACAGGTAATTTCTAAAGAACTATAACATCTCATAGGATAATAGGATAGTTAAATTAGAATGGACATCAGAAAATCTGATGCCGTAATTTCAATTATGTTTGTCAGCCTTCCCCTTACTTTCAACAGTGCTGCAGAATGTATTCATTTGGAGGAAAATTGTGGGTTTATAATAATTATTTATCCTGTTTTTTTCAAGTAACTTATTATTTGCTTTAGTTAGTGTGAGTCCTTCCCAGGCACCGCAGTCACTAGCAGCAGGTAACACGCTCAAAAAAGATGGGAATACCCTCTGAGGGGTCTCCCCTGTGCTGTTGGCATAGTTCCCTTAAAAGGGCAGTCAAATCACCCTCTGATCCAGAAGGACAGATCAGTGAAGGGACCCCATCACAGGAAACCAACAAACTGGTCAGCCACAAGGGTCTCAGCTTTCCTGGGGCACTGACAGATAAATAAATCACTAAAGATTGAGGAAATCTCGCCTTTTCACAGGACAGTGCTACAGTGCTTTCTTTCAGAGTTAGTAAGAGAATGATTCTGCTAACACACTGATGTGTCAGCTGTTACTGAGACTACTGAATAGTCTCCAAGCAGTATGATGATATTGTCTATGTTATTCCCACTGATATTAGCTTATAATTTGAAGCCAAAAGTTATGATGCAAAACTGGATATTATCTATTATAAAGAAAGAAATTGGCATTTATATTTTTATATATTCTGTGAAAAGCAGTATCTTCCAACATGGAATTATTGCATTGCCTGGAGCTGCCTTCTCAGCAAGACAAGTAATTATTTTCTAAGATTCAGTATATTGAGCATGAAGCATTCATTTAAAATGCTTCATTGTCTTTAATTTTGTAGTTTCAATGAAGTTGGACTGTCTTCTCAAAGTAGACTAGACTGATATGGTGTAGCAGGATGCTTTGCCTGGAATCGGATAAAACAACTTGAGCAATGCCATTTTTGCAAAAATATCAATGGACGAGGAAGGTGATGTCATGCTGCCTTTTTTTTGTCAGTCCTTGTAACTAGGATACATGTTTTACAAGCAGTAATTTTTTTCTAGTTCAGATCATACTGTAGATTCTTATTAATATTTTGTCACATACATCTTATGCTGATTTTGAAACCTTATGACAAGTGTTTTTTTTTAGTTACCAAAGTGAGTTGAGCCAGACTTTTTTTCCATCCTCCTAAGTTTTTTGAGACTTATTTTTCTCCGTCCAGAAAATAAGTCAGAAACAGAATAAGAAATAGTCCAGAAACCAGCCGAGTATGACATATAAGTGAAGTAGACATTTATGGGGAAAATGTGATAAAAAAAAAGTTGTCTTTTGTCTACTTCACACTGGAGATTTGCATGTCACTGCTAATCATCTTATGGAAGCATACAAGCCATTGATACTGAATGTTGTGGAACAGGACAGTCCATTCCCTGTGCAACAGGTGAAATAGAAACCAAGATTTCCCATCTGTCTTGGTGTTACTCTAATCACTGACCCCTCCCTGTCCATCCTGCAGTGAGTTCCACTCCTTAGTCTCCCCGTTTTGTAGAGCCACTGCTTGGTGTAGTTGTGAGGAAGTAGAAACAAGCATGTGAGTACGGAAATGAAAAGCTGTTTGTACAGATTTTTCTCCACCCACTTATAAAACCCCCAAACTTGCAGATAGAGTATGCCTATAGCAACAAGCCACATGAGGAGGAAAGAAGGTTCGGTCAAACATAATATTGTAAAATATTGCTTTTATACATGGATATTGGTTTTCAGCACATTGTGTTTCAGCACTGGATATCAAGACAATTTACAAGAATTGACAGTCTGAACACTGGCAAAATAAGACTTCATCAATGATGTAGTTTAGAACTAAAACTGTATTGATGTGGCTTACTCTTATTACTGTTTGCATCCTAATGTGCTTTCTTCCTAAGAGTTGTATATGCATTATAATCAGTTACAGAATGTATGCTTACATTATTTTTGAAACAATAATGCAGATTGTGAAAATGAAACAAGCATTTGATTCTAATCAGTCATGCAGTTGGTGGACCATACAAAAATTATGGACTTGCCAAATTTGATTTTTATTCTCATCTCTGTTAGAAGATTTCCTATGCTCTGTTGATTTTTTTTTTGAGATTTTGTTATATTTTAACATAATTCCAGCTTTCTTAACTTAATTTTAAGCAGCTGTAATTTGAAATATGTTTTCAGGGTTTTCTGGTTTTAGAGTAATCTTCAGCACAATTCTCTTACCTAGCAAACAAAACTAGTGTGTTTCTGTGAAAAAGTCATCAGTTCAGAGCCAGTTCGCTTCCACTATATATATATACAAAGACTGAAGAATATATCTGTAGTTTCAGACTTCCCATGGAATTATTCTGAAGATTTATTAACTTTAAGGTTTACTGTAGACTTCTTTGAGCATGAAGTTAAGAAACTAGGTCACTCTCATTTTTACATTTAAATTTTAAACAATCTTACTAGTTTAAAATCCAAAGGTATTTACTTGAAATTGATACTTGTTTAATTAAAATATTAATTCAAGGAAAACATCAGACAGTTATTATAAGTCTTATATGAATAAATAACATATGACACCATTCCATGTGTTGTTTAACTCAGAGTACTTTGATATAAATAACATTTAGAAATACAATAGTCATTTGTGGTTTTAGATGAGGGTATTATGATTCTTGTATGGAAAAGAATAAGAGACTCAGGCAGTTAGATAACAATGGCAAACAAATGCACAATGTTCTAACCCACAAAAGCTTTTTTCTGTGCAGATTCACCATATGATAGTTTTGTCTGTCACAGAGTTACTGCCCTTTTCTTTTAAAGGTGATTTGGACATGTACATTTACTACTTAGAATGTAAAAGAACTGACAGTCAGGGACATTGACAATATCTCTGAAAAAGTAGTGTAAGATTAACATGCCCGTTCTTCCATATCCCTTCCTTCAGACCAAAAGTTGGTTTTTCCCCTAGTTTTTTATTGATATCCCAATATGGGACATGGTACAAAAGTTGGTAGTATAGTAATGAAATCTGCTGAAGACATTAAGTTGAGGCACTGTCAGTACAGAGAAACAAGATATCACAGAAGAGAAACAACTGCATAAAGAGGGGATAAAAGAAAATACATTTGCATAAGAAATGTAAAATTACAGTCTTAGGTTCTATTAAAAATGCTATAAGCTGTTGTGCTCACTAGTTGGAAATATTTTAACAGAGGGTATGCAAGAAAGCAGTTCATATAGCCAGAATACTCCAAGACAGATACTTACCAAGAATTGAGAAATATTATGTTTTTAATAAAAGAGACCACTGAGAACTCATTTGAAATTCTGTGTACGGCTCTGGTTCTCTGTGGTCATAAAGATGAAGTGAACTGGAACAAATGGAAAGACAGGCAGGAAAATGGAACATCTGTCTTATAAGATGACACTAGCAAAAAAAAAAAAAAAAAAGTCCAAGAAGACACAGAATATATGCTATATATAATTATTCATTACTTTAGTAAGGTAGTAGCGAAACTTATGACTTAAAAACTTATTAGAAAACTTAAGGAGTGGCTTTATAAAATGCTTTTTTCAAACATCATCTGCCTATGATAGGAGCTTAGACCTACTTTTTTTTTTTTCTATACCGTATATTAGCTTAAAATCTCATGCATAATAATAATAATAATTTTGCTAAAATATACTATATCTAGATATTATCTCTCTTAAGCCCTCTTTGCAATCCTGTGTAGAAAATAAAAGAAAAGGTAAAAATTACCTGAAGAAAAGGTAAAAAGGCCTGAATCTAAGCCTGAGGATATTATTTATGTTTTGCTATAACTGATGTTCAAGACCAGTATTATGAAAAAAACCCTTAACTTCACTAGAAACTCTACACTTCCTCTATCTGCTTCAACACATCAAAACTAGTTATTCAAGTACAAGCTTTTTTTCGAGCTTTAAAGTTTCATTGTCCTTTGTTTCAAAGACATGCAATAAAATAATATTTTTTAATGGTAGGCAGAGTCCCAACCAAGGGCAACCAGTTTTTACAAGTCCATTTTTTCACTAGACATTAGCATTTAATTAGTAGTATAGCACTGACTTAAAATTTTTGCTATCTCCCAAAACTGGGATTAAATTTATTTATGTTTTCAGGAATGGAAAGTCTTATTTCACAAATATTTTACTATTTTCTTGTCAATTCTTAGATTACAGTTTTCATTTAAATTAAGGGAATTTTTTTTAATGAGTAATGTTTCAATATTTATTAATATTTACTAATATTTATTAATATTTAATAATATTTATTAATATTAATATTGTCGGGCCAAACATTAGGGGACTAAGGGGAGCTCTCATTCCCAGTCTATTTGTTGGTATTCCTCTTTAGTGTCCCCATGGCAGTAAGTTTGAGCATGTACTCCACAAATATAGATACACATGCACACAGTACAGACATACAGCTATACAGATTGACACAGGGAGCAAAGATCCTCCTGGAATTCACATAAACTCCATCAGCACTCAGAGCCATGAGCAACTCAGCCAAATTTTCTTCCTTTTCTCCATCTTATCAGGTCAGGAGTTCCCAAGATCTATCACTTCCTTCAGTCCAAAAACTCCTTTGATCTACCAACACAGTCCCATCTCAGGTCTCCCAAACCCTGACAAGCCTGTACCAATTGTATCTGCCCAGAGTCTGGCCCATCTTGGGCCCTGTTTGTCCAGCCTTTAATCTCGACCCTGTTTTTTTGCAGATTCTGATCAGTTCTAACTTGCTGGGCAGTTCAGCTGGAGGAAAAATAGTGAATCCCACACATGCAAACACATTCTCATGTACAAACACACACACATGCGCAGAACAGAGGTGGTTGAACTTCTTCAAGTCTGTGCAGTACCATTTCTTTAAAGTCCCAACTGTTAGTGACTCAAGAGCTCTGGCATTTGTTGTTTTCTTAGAAAGCCACTTTTCATTATGGTTTCTATATCTAAGCTGCTAATTTATTGTGTCTGTTTCTTATTTTTGCCTCTATTGTGAATAAGTGTCACCAAGATATCCTTATAAAAAATATTCTTATAAACATATTGCTAGATGTATACTTAGCTTGAAAGTGCTCATCATAGTAAAATAACTTTCAGGATGATTTTAGCAAGCAGTGCTACGTAAGACACTCAGGATGCAGTGATACTTTTTTACCTATTGCAAAAGGTGGAAACTGGAAGTTGGAATCCAAATGGTTACTAGACAACATAGAATAATTTTCTTCATCTCTAAAAAATGGCTTAAGTCATGACTTGTTTTAAAAAAATAAGTGATTTCAGAAAGAAGCAGTTGGTTGCTAGAGATCCAATTTAAAAGCATTACAAAATAATTAAAATATCAGCCTGACCAACAAGGTTTGGACATCTTCTCCTTGTGGGTAATTGTACAAGAGAGAAAGGTCTGTATATAGTAAAGAACATACAGAAAAATCTTTTAGGCTGATACTCTATGAAGAGGTTTCATCTCATTTATTTCCCAGAAAGAGACTTTGAATTCACTGCACAGAGAAACATCTGGTTTAGTCTAACTAAAGAATTTGCAAAGTAGCTTGCAAAATGTATAGGTACTTGTATATTTTATGCTGTAGCACATGCTTACACTTAAGTACTCTTGAAAAAATGGAAAAAATGTTTTGCTTTCTTAACAGTATCAACAACTGAGTTTGTAAATTATAGTTTTGGTAGAAGACTAGAAGGCATTTAGACAATCTCATGTTTTCTTATGCGTGAAAAGCTACTCTATGTAATGACAACCATCCTCTCCCTGAATTTCACATATATAGTCACAAGTAAAATTTTTCAAGTCAATCAACAAGGTTTTTCTTCAGATGTTAACAGAACAGAATTTCATCTGGGAATCATTACTTGGTTTAAAATGATCTTCAGTTCTGAGATTTGATGTTTTCCCCCCTCTGCTCCTATACACTGGGCTCTTGGTCACTTTACCTTTGACACTTTTAAACTGGTCAGTTATTATGCAATCACAAAAATGGTAACAATTTTATGATTCATTAAGCTCAAAATATCTCCTGTAATTAGAGAATCCTCAAAAGTGACAAATACCAGTGAATAGACATGGGAGAGAAACATCAGCTGAGAACTATTCTCTAGGTTTTTGTGAGACATTACACTGATTGAAGCTTCCCTATGTTAATAAAATGGTAAAATTCTCCAGTGTGCTTGATGATGTCCAATAACAATGGACTTTACACTAAAAAATAAAAATCTGTAGGAACACCAGCAAAGAGTTTCTGGAGAAGAAAGCAAAAAAAATCTTTTGCATTCTATAGAGTTGCTACTGTGAGTCTTCAAAGTTTGCATGAACAGTAAAACCAGAATTTGAAATCTGACAAGATTAAATGGCATCAAAGGAGACCCAAAAAACCAACCAACCAAACAAAAACAAACAAACAAACAAACAAAAAGACAAAAGAAAAAATTACAAGGAAAAAAAGAAAGAGGTAGAATAAGCTGAAACTGATGTACAGGCTTCTATAACAGGTGGGGAACAACAGTTACCAAATGGGATATTAATATATTAATGTGGGACACACAGATTCAGTAGTATCATAACAAAAAAATATGATGCTATGGCTGGAAAAAGTTGCCATTTTCAAAAGTTTTCCACACTATCTTTTGTCTACTAGTAAGGAGGTTAATTAAATGTTTTTTCCCCTGGATTCTAGCAAGAGCTGTTAACCATGCAACACTTATTATATTGTCATCTTTATGTCTTTCTATGACATTTGTTATTTCCCAGATTTTTTCAGCAAACAAAGGTAAGATATTGTGTAATATAAAAGCATTGAATTTTGTTTATGTTTACAATATTATATTTGATGTAGTAGTATCTTATAAAGCGTTGCTATATTTTAATATTACAATATATATATTTTTGTAGAACTTGTACAATGTTATATTCTTCAAGAGGACATAAAGGCAACAGGAGATTTAACATGAAATGTTTATGTTTCAAGTAAAGGTATGATGATATTTATTGCAGTTTTGGACCCTCAGTCATATAGGCTTAGATTACACTTTCTTTTTAAACATTCTGAATTGTTGATAATGAAATTTTTCAGCAACAGCACTACTCAGGTTTTGCAGTGATAAATCAACGTGTGTTCCACACAGAAAATGATAACCTATAAAGTTGAAAGTTTTCAGTTTAGAAATACTAAACTGTCTATAGGTTATGATATATATAAAAAACAAACAAAAAAACAACCAACCAAAGAAAAAAACAAAAAACACCCACACTTCACAAGTTCATAATTGAATAATTACTTTACCCCTGAGGCAAATTAATGGAGTATAAAATATTTAGAGACCTTTTGTGGTTATTTCTGCTAGAACTTGATCTTTCATTTTAGTTTACACAGAAATACCTTTGTTAATATAAAAGAACACAATAAAAGACCCAGGAAATAATGTAAAGCATATCACAACCACACAACAAATCCTGAAATGTGTAGTGTGCATGCCCCTAATGAGGGGAATTCAGTCATTCAAATTTCAGTATTTTGATACTGTCGTAGTAGAAGCTGATGAAACCCTTCTGACCAATTTTTTGATCTTGAAGCTGTTGATTTTGTAGTCATCTTTTACAGACTGTGTATAAAACCTCTTTTCATATGTTCTATGCTAAAATAATCCTCACCAGATTCTTTCAAAAGGAAAAAGAAACCCTGTTTTCCTTTCTTTTTTTTTTTTTTGTACATAAAGGATGTAAGTTTACACCTACAACAGAGCTGCATTTTCCTTGTGTCATTTTGTGCACAATCGACTGTTTCCTCCCCATAGTTCCTTTGTCACCAGCAAACCTTCATTTCAGTTTTTAACTCTAACAATGTTAGTTTCTCATTATTTGTATCAACATTTCACTATGAAATCCTAAAGTTAAGGAATGGCTAAATTCAATGACTGAAACTACATGCTGATAAAATAGCAAAGAACATTGGAAAATTAAATATTACAAATTAATCCTCGAATTTTAGCTCAATTAACTAAACCTAACTATATTTTTGTTATAAAAGAGTAATTGACTTAAAAATGTTTTTTTTACTGAAAACATGGATACTATTTGCATCAGTCAAGGAAAGTAAAGAGTGATGTAATACCATGATATTTATGTAAGGAAAAGAAGAAAGGAGATACAATTAGGAAATGGAAATGGAACCTGCTAATACAATTCCAGCTAAGAAGATCTATGTCTGAGAAACTGTCTCAAGAGGAGCAATAAAGTCCAGTTAGCTAAGGTACATAAATCTGGAATCTCTAAACAAATGCTGGTGAAAACCTTACTTAAAGAAATATGACACGAATCTGGTTTACATTTCTTAATTGACTCAAATATATTTTGGTATTCTGCTTGATCACCAAATTTAGTATGGCAATTAGATAAAGGATCAACTGCAGCGTCTACATGGTAGATAGCAGAGCTGGGCATATAAATTGTTTCTCTGTTTAGAACATATGGATAATGTGTAAGTAGCAGGAATTGCAACTGGCTTTTAAACTTGTCTCAATACATGTATTTCATAGTATTAGTTATTTTGATTTAAGTAATTTGCAGATAAAATACTCTCATTTTTTTTCTGCTCATTATTTTAAAATATTGTTAGACCAATAGGCTCAGCTCTGCTGATTCATTATCATAAAAAGTTGCTTCTGTTCTGGCAGAAAGGAAGCTTTATTAAGGGATTCCTTTCATGTGTTATTCACATGCATCTAGCATGCAACAGCTAAATTTCCTGTTATTTAACTTGAGCCAACCAAAAGCCATCCACTGCTCTCCCCTCATCCACCAAGACAGTGATCTCATTGTAATGAGGTAAATGATTGGTTATTCACAATTTCCCCTTTGTAAAACTTCATTGCTTTCTTGTGTTTAATGTATTTAGAAATGGTCTCCGGGAATATTTACCACCTCATTACCTGGCACTGGTGTGAGGCTGACCAACCTGTAGTTTGCTGATTGTCCCTGCTGCCCCCACCATTGCACTTCTTGAAGAAAAGAATGATATTTTGTTATACTGCCTCCACATTACATTCAAAACACCAAATGAAGAAAAGCCATCAAAGAGTTATAATATTTTAGAGCCAGAGATTATCAATACATTCCAGGAGTAGAAAAAAGCCTTGTGCTCTGCTCCAGATGCTTCTAACATTATAGCCACAGTTTCATATTAATATTAAAGGAACTAGTTGTGGGAAATGAAACAGATCAGCATACATTAAAGCAGTCCCCAATTTCTCTAATTCTAAATGGCAAAGATCAGTTTTTTTATTTCCAATTTAAACAATCTATGCATTAAGATTGGACACGTTGTGAGTCTTAATAGTAGGACATTACCTATTGAGACAACTTCTTAGAAAATTTGATGTATTTTCTGTCACTTGGAGCATTTTACAGAATCACTGAACTTCAGGATGTGTACAGTTAGAAGGCACCACAGTGGGTCATCTGGTCCAACCTCCCTGCTCAAGCGCAGTCATCCTAGAGCACATGGCACAGAATTGCATTCAAGGGGTTCTTGAATATCTCCAGTGAGGGAGACTCCACCACATCTCTGGTTCCAGTCTTCAGCCACCCACACGATAAAGAATTTCTTCCTCATATTCAGGTGGAACTTCCTGTCCACCTGTTTCTGCCTGTTGCCTCTTGTTCTATAATACGAAGAAGAGCCTGTCTCCATCCTCTTGACACCTCCCTTCAGATACTCCCCTCAGTTATCTCTTCTCAAGACTGGATAGGCCCAGCTCCCCCAGCCTGAAGTAGTAAGAGAAATGCCCCAGTCCCTTAATCATCTTTATAGACTTCTGGTGGACTCAGTCCTGGAGCTCCATGTCCCTCTTGTAGTGAGAGGCCCAGAACTGGACACAGCACTACAGATGTGGCCTCACCAGATGGGCAGGGCCACCTCCCTCAACCTGTTCTTCCTAATGCCCCACAGGATACCATCATACAAACTGGTGCATAGGTTTGTTCCTGCCTAGGTGAAGGACCCCTGCACTTGCCATTGTTAAATTTCAGACTATTCTTCTCTGTCCATCTCTGCAACCTGTTGAGGTTCTTCTGAAGTGCTGCACAGCCCTCTGAGTTATTGGTCACTCCTCCCAGCTTTGTGTCATCAGCAAACTTGATAGGAGACATCTGCCCCTTCATGCAGGTCATGAATGAGTAAGTTAAACAGTATTGAACCTTGGGTGACACCACTAGTGACAGACCTTCAACTAGACCCTTTGCCACTGCTTTCTTCCAGTCTTCAGGCACCTCTCCTGATCACCACAACCTGTGAGAGATGATCGTGCAGGTATGGAATGTCCTCTCTGAATGTATTTGATGAAGAAAGTATTCAATGTGAATTTTGACTTATGTTGTACATAAGATTGGATTATTTGGATGGATTCTATGATCATAATAGAACTTTTCAAAGTAAATTTCATAATTTTAATTGTTTTAAATTACACTTAGGGAAATTGTCAACAAAACATTGATGAACTTGGATGAACTCTTGGAAAAATATAACAATACTACTCTACAGTTACTTTAATTCCTCAGAAGTTTTAGACATAAGCTTGCACAAAATTACTTGTTTCTCCTCATGTTATGCTGCAGTAGCTGTTCCTTTATTTCAACAAAGCTATCCAGTTATTCCTGATAAATTCTTTCTCCTTCAAAGTTTCCTGATCATCTACGAGTCTCCAGCAATTCCTTACTAATATGAATCAGTTATTGTAGAATTTTGGTATAAATTTTAGACTAAAATTATGTGGGTCAGAGTTGCACACTTAACTTCTTAATAACTCAGTTCAGAAATCTATTTTTTGTAATGGTATTTTCAGTTGCAGAGGTGGAAGAAAATGCATAATTTTAAGACATTTTCTATAGCCCTAATTTTCAGTAGTAGTCTTGCTTAAAACTTCTTGCCCTCTGATCAGCTAACAAATGCCTAAATTAGATATGAGGCCTGATTGGCCCAACTCTTTTCAAGTAAAATGTAAGAGAAAGAGTCCCTCAGCTTTTCCTCCAGTTCAGAAATGCCATTCTATTTTCAATTATTAGCATGCCTAAAAAGTGATATACATTTTAATAACAATAAAAATGATAATAAAAATTATAATAACAATAATAACAACAACAGCAACAAAAGCATATATATTTATCAGCATTATAGTGTGAAGGTAATTTGAGAGGAATACTTGGCACAGTAAAGTTGTATAGAGACTAATAAGCACCTTTGGCATTAAAATTTATTGCTCTAGAATATGGTTATTGCCTCGTAAACAAAAATACCCTCAAATTACCATAATCAACTGTGCCACTTACCATGAGTAGAATGCTAAAATCTTTAGACTGATTCAAAGTAAAATGAAGCATAAATTTATCCCTTTTGTGGTTTGGATTGTGCTTTTTGTATTTCTAGAGAGAAAAATCTGTGCATCAACCACCAATTTATTGAAGCATTGCTAATTTGCATATCTAATTTCAAGCTGTGCTAGTTGCCTTTGAAAATGCCAAGCTTGTTTATTAGCCATTTCTTATTTTCCTGAAGGAAGTCTATTTACACAGAAGCATTCTCCATAACTGGAAAATCATTATCCTGGTACCTAAGGAAAAAAAAACCCCAACATTTAAAATGTATCATGGCAAGATACAGCTCTTTTGTCTTACGAAATGAAATTTTACATTTAAGTTAGCAGATGCCTTCAGGCATTTTGAACTGGGGTGTTATTTCTATTAAACTTTTCGTCGGACGTAAGTATAATAACTTCAAATATTTGCATTGCTTTGCAAGCAGTACATAAATAGTTTTCTTTTTTTGTTTGTTAGTTTATAATATTCTGTGTCTCATTTGGTGGTAAAGGTCCAGACAAAAAGAATTATGAAGTTTAATTCATGTGTGCATATTCCATTTAAAAATAAATAGTATCATTAACAAGGTGCCCCAGTCATGAAATGATTTTCCGTAACTGCTCTCTGTGGTTAAGCAGAATTCCTTTAGTCATTTACCCACTAAAAAGCCTAACCCTAATAAAGTTAGTTTTACTATGTCTCAAATAGAAATAATTAAGTTTTTAATGTTTAAAGTTTAATTTTTTCTGTGATAAGAAGATATAAACTGTTAAATTTAGCACTGCTGTTACTATACTAGAGTCTAAAATGTAAATAGAAGCAAGTGTGGTAATAGAGAAGTATAATATTTAATAGACAACATTATTCTTTCTAATAAAATTTGAATAAGTGCAATACCAATATTTTAGGGGAATCTTGTAAGCTTAATCCTACACTATACCTATGGAGAAAAATTAAAAATTCACTAATTGTTATAAGACTATAAAATGGAAAATTCTGTCCAGGTTTTTCAACTGTGGAAAAAAGGAAGTAAAATGAAAACAGTTTTTGTGGACAATTTTGATATTTAGCTTTACATAAAATTCAGAACAGATGCAGAAGTCAGTCCTTATTTACCAGTTCTAACTATTTGGTACATGATAAGTTAACAAAGTGGTAGCAATTGGATTTAGTTGGGTTTTTATTCATCATTCTTAAAGTAAGTTTTTTTCTTTTTTGTTTTCTCACTCACATTACTAGAAGAGAAAGAGAGGAAAGTAATAAAAGAAGTAAGGCAGGCAGGAAGGAAGGAAACTGAAGACCATTAGTTTCTTTCATAATATGAAGGTTAGACAGTTAAGAACTCAAAGAACTGTGTGCAACAGTATTAGCTGAGTTAAAGGAGTTAGAAGTGAAGCTCATGCTACCTAGATGTGGTTGCTTATCTTGCTTCTGTGTCTGAAACTGAATTCTTTAAAATATATCATATATTTGAAACTCTTGCAGTATCCTTGAGAGTGTAAAGGTTGAGGTAATTTCAGTATTTAGAAAATTATTCTACTGAAATCAATTACGTACAAATAATTATTATTATTACTCTACTGTCTACCACAATAACTTAATTAAACTTGTCTTACAAAGGGTACAAATTGCTTGTTCTGAGCTTGATGAATTATATTATTAGCATTTAGAAATGGGACACATGCAAACTAGGAATGCTGTGGATGGACAATAAAATAAAACTGATACATTGGTAAAAACAACTAACAGTCATTCAAGCATAAATATAGTAATTTAATGATTTTATTTTTGTTTACTTTTGCTAAGCATAAATATTTTCATGCTTAATTAAACTTACATTGTTAGTGAAACTCTAAGAGACTTATTTTTCATGGTAGTGTTGTCTATTTTATAAAATACCTTTAGTTAAAACTGTGACAATTGGCCTGAATAGGGCAGTATGTTTTCATAATGACAAACTAAAAATACAGATATGTGCAAACAGATTCACTTACATAAAGCTACTTACTTGATTCTTCATTCTCTTGCAGGTATTGAAAATAGTAAGGAATTTATATTATACATATTTTTTTTTACTAAAATATAACATATCCATCCAACAAAACCCTCAAGCCAAAGTCACATCAAATTGCCATAATATATCAGCTTTGAGACCATATCATGCATACTAAGTGAATCCTATGCATCAGTCTTTCCTCACGTGTCTGCTCAGATTCTTAGATGAACATGTTAGAATAACTAATAATGCTTCAAAATATCTAGGATTCTTGAGTGTCTTAATCTATAGGCATCATTCTTGAAACAATTTAACAAGGGGGTAATATTCTGAGAATATGCTCCATACTTTCTTTATTCATCACTCCTAAGTATATTGATCTTCATTTACTTGTCACTGAATATTTTTATTTTTTTTTACTGGATAACCTGCTTTGAAATTTCCTTTTCTCAAAATTTGATTTAAAAAATTTAATTAACTATTCAACACGACTTCTAAAGCATGGGGTAAGATATATTATCTCATGTGGTGTCTTCTTGTAGGTGGTTCACTAGATTTGGATCAGAAATAAAGTAAGTATCCTATCTTTATATATTTTATATCAGTAAATCAATATGTCTAAAAAAGTAGTCACATACTCAAAAATGAGTTGGACTGAAAGCAAATTCTTTTTGTATAGAGGTTATCTCTATTTTGGATTTTTGCTGGTATACATTTGAATTGAACTTGGTATTCTCGCAATGACCCATTCACAGTTAAGAAGATTTTTGTAGGAGAGCCAGCGGGGAGAAATCTCTTCTTTCAAATGTCAAATTTATTAAAAAGGCACAAAGAAACAAACAAACAAACAAAACCAAAAAAAACTGAAACAGCACAACAAGCCCCAACCTCCCTATAATCCTTCTAAAAATTTTATATGTTCGCAGATAAGTTTTGAATTTTTATATATAAATATAATTTACCCTGGCACAGAAATACAGTGCAGAATTAAATCCAAACAGATATTTAAAGAAAAAGTTATAATATATGGAAAGAAAAATTGTGATAGCTTTATGTTGTTGTTGTTGTTCCAGAAAAAAGGAAAGTATCAGATAAGCTCAGCAATGAGCTATAGAAGGTATTTAAGATTATAATTATTCAAGAACTTTGAGAACATAGTTTACAATGTTATGCTGGTATTGCAGTATTATTAAGTAAATCATAAAATGCCACGTGTTGTTTTCATGCTGAGACTGTTTTTATAGTTACTGATGGGTTAGTATCTCACTTCAATTATATAGGTGAAGATCTTCAGTGATTGCTAGCAATGACAGGAGTGAACTTCAAAGAGCTCTAAATAAAAAATTAATGCTGCAATTATTCAGAAGCATAACAAAACCACCTTCTTAAAATTCTCACAGGATTTATGTTCATTATCATCAAATTTATGATTAACTAGAAATGCCACCACTATTAATTCATTAAATAAAATTCTTTTTTTAAAAACCTGACAAAAAATTCAATTTCATATTTTGTTTACAACAATTTGCCTTGAATTTCTAGCATTTATTTTACAAAATACAATTTCTAGCATTTATTTTACAAAATACAATTAAAATTGTTTTTTAATATTGAGGATAGTAAAGGGAAATCTCGTTTCAGAACAGAACATTCAGTTTGGCCAGGTATCAAATAACTAGATGTATCCCCCCCTTCACAAAGTTTAAAATGTTCAGTCTTTCAACTATAAATGCGATGTGAAAAACATGCAAGTGTTCTATGAATCTATTTTAACTGTATTTTTAACAATAACTTTTGCAGGGAACTTGACACTCTAATATGGTCACTCAAAACAATGTGGATCTTACCAGTATAGTCCATATATGTATTTATGAGCATTTAGTTTAACATTCTAAAGACCGCAGTTATTGCAGAGGTAGTAAAATGCACAATAGAAGAGCATCAGTTACAGGAATGTAAATTAAAACACTTTCTAATGAAAACATAAAGCAGTTTTATTCAAAGACACAATTTAAAATGAGAATAATTCAGCACATATTAAATTTGCATGTATACTTCCTGCAGTTGATCCACAACTCTCTGTAGTTACAGTGAGGTATAATCCTACTTTCTGATCTTGACATATTTCTTTGCCTAAATTCCCATGATGATCTGGTCTCTTTTCTAGAAGCCAAGGGTAATATAATTCCTATAGATTTATAAGGGTAATGTGACAGATATAGAGTTAGAACATCATGAAGTTCAAATTAATGATCCTTAAAATACAGTGATACATGCCAGTCTCTCTCTTTTTCCAACTGCTTCCTTGTAGAACAGTTTTGTATATGGTATTGGGTAAATTATTCATCAGCAGAAGAAAAACAAAGAGTAGTTTATTATAGGCTGAGTAACTCAATGAAAAAAATAAAATGACAACAGAAATAGTAGGGAAAAGAAATAGATAGAAATTAGAATTAAAATAACTGAGCAGTTCCTCACTGAGGGCTTTAGACAGCTTCCTACCCTAAATGTTCATATCCTGTTAGGAATCTATTAATTTGCGACCAGAGTTGGGCTGCCTTCTCTTGAGTTCATGCTGATACATTCTTTTGCTCATAGTTTGAGCTTGAAGACATAAGAAAAAGGAACAAACGACTCAACCTAAATCATACGAAGAGGTTCACCCCAGATAAAGGAAGCCAGTTTTAAACTCTTCTCTGCTTGTCACTAGCAACAAGCTGAAAAATTAGTTTTTATTATTTCTTATGGTTGTGTTAATGAATAGAATGCTGTCGATACTGCCACAAATATCTTTCATTTTGAAAAGACCATGGTTATTGCAATTGGAAGTTGGATTTTATCAAGTTTAAATTTATTAAAAACTTAAACAAGCACATTCAGCAAGAAAATTTCCTGTCAGTTAAGGCAAAGTGCGTGATTTTCTCACAGTGTCAGATACATATTTTGAATAGATTTTTATTGTTATTAATATTGTTATTATTATTGTTGTTGTTTCCCATCCAAGTGTAAACCAAATTCTCTGACTTCCAACAGCTACTTGCAGAGGTAAAGAAGGAAGTTCCCTCATTATGGCTGTCATACATCTTGCCAGGACTCTGTGATTATGTAAACTCCTACCTTGCTTTTCTTACTGCTTTCTTGTAAAGTTTCAGCCTGAGAGAGAATGCATTTTCTTTTTGGGAACCCCACATAAAACTAGCACACAAGCACAGCAGTACCAGGCAATGTAGCAGTCCCCTACTCTCTTCCATCACACCTGGAGCAGCAGAAGAAAAAGATTTTTTAAAGAGGTGATTTTTTCCAACTCCAAGATTTACAAATACTTGGAGTTTTATATAAACAAATGGGGCCCATAGTTCAAAAGGTTGTTGTAATGAAGCAGTTTTGAGGAATAGGTATAGGATGTCTGTACGTCAGGCAAAGAATTAAGAAAAATATTGGGTTAGGGTATAAAACAGCAAAGAATAATAAGAAAAGATCAGTGAAAAGGAAAATGATTAAAACTAATTTGCTAACAATTGAAATTTTTCAGGAGGGTTACAAGTTTTCCAAAGGAAAATTTATTAATTTTGTATGTATTTTATGTGGTGTATTACCATTTCATAGTTTTAACTAGAAGATAATTGCTGCATACTATTACTTTCTAAATCATCAGCACAGAATGTATGAGTAGATTGTAATGTAGTATGAGGAAAAATGGACTGCTTGAATTTCAAGTTTCAAGAGTAAAAATGTGATAAGTAAAGAGTTCTTTAAAATTTTAACAGATGCTGTAAAGTATGTCTTTGAAAAAGGTGCTCAACAGCCACAGGCTATTTGAGTGAAGATTTAAAAAATGACTGTAGACACATGTTATGCTGTGAATATATAATAACAGCATAAGATAGTACATTATATTTACAATCAAAGTGTCAGGTGACCTTATTTGTCCCAAGTCCTTCCTCAGGTGCAAATAAATGAGCTTTTGCCACTCTTGATAAGAAAGATGACAATTCCAAATCAACTGGTATTTTGCACTAAGTCAGTCTATTTTTATACTAGCTTTTTCTTGTGAAAAAAATCTTAAAGTGTGAAGAACTGGTGTTGATGCACCATTGTATCATGATGCATTCCAAGATATCAAGGTGACAAACACTAAGGCTGGACAATAATAATGGTAAAATAATCATTAAAATAGCCTCTTTTTCATTTGATGCTCCTCTCTTGCAAAAGAAAGCATTGGGAATTATGATCAGAGGTGCCACTACACAGAATTCTCTTTCCTCTGTTTCCAAGATGAAACAGTATTACATTTAACAAGGATTTATTGACAATGACAGCTAGACACAGACCTCCTGCTACCTACTTGACACTGTCACTATGTCTCCTGTGTGCAAGCTGAGTAAGCAAAAGATGTGTAGAGACACAGACAGTGAATTCCTAATATCTATTAATTTACTCCAGAACTTGTCATTTTTAAGGCATAAGCATCTCCCATCCTCTTTGTCCTGACTAGTCTGACAGAGAACTGTGGAAGACTGATGTGCTTAGTTTTGGGACATGACCAGCCTGTAGAAGTAGCATTTCTAAATCTTCTAATACCTTGGGATTTGGGGATTTTGGGGTTTTCATTTTAATGCATATTTAGTGGGTGTTGTTCAGATACGTTATTTGGTATAGCATGCATTTTTTAAATCAGTTAGTATACTCTATTCTGATCTACAAAGTGTTTATTTCAAGCTAATGAATCTGTTTATATTGGACATTATCTACTGATAATGGAAGACCATCCTAGTTGAAGACAACTAGATAAAAGGCTAAGACTTCCATTTTTATCTGAAAACTGAAGGTTATTATGACAATGAATAGTGTTTTTACTGACTTTTGCAAATGATTAATATACTTTGAAAAATCTGAAAAGCATTAATATTGGCTAACATCAAGGCTTATTTTCTAATACTAACCTTTTAAAATAAACTACAAATGCCCTTTCAGAGATAAAACTGCACGAGTTTTATTATTAGGAAATTAAAGAAGGTGAAACAAATTTTAGCTTGTGGGTTCCCTCTAGATTTTGGTATGTACTTGATATCAATCAGATCAGAAGATGGATTTGACAGACATAAATTTATAAACAGCTGTTAGATTTTTAATCTGCTGAATTTCTTTAGTAACCTCTTGAGTAACTGCAGTGTGACACACAGAATGCTGAAGCTGATGGAAAAATAAACTGTGGGATACACAGTTCCTGGACATATTTGAAAATTGGCTGGATGATATAACAAAAATATCCTACAAATGTTGTCTTATTGCTTTTTTTGAGTTTTGTTATTTGTTTCTCCACATTAAGATGTATGCCAGAGGTTTCCTAAGATCTAGGTGACTTTTAAGACTCATAGATTCAAGACATCCAGTCTTCTGATTGCAAAATGTTTATTCCAAACAGAAATCATCTAATAACTTTCTGTGTTGCAAGAAGATTGGAAAAACATTACATATGCAAGAGAGAATTTCATGTCATAATGTAACTTTTTAAAAATCAATTATTTGTTAACACAATTCTTAACATACTTTCTTATCGCGGGGGGGGTGTTTGTCCTCCACGAAGAGACCCTCGCTGGCACACTTTGTTAGGAGACAGTCACACACAGGTGACCCAAAATGGCGTTTATTAAAACAAGATGTCAGTTTTCATACAGGGGAATATGGAAGGATCGGGAACAAAGGTGGAATTCTTGCTAGGAACATCAAATCCTGAGGGTCAGTGATAAGAGAAATGGAGGGATTGGCTGCAGGGGATATGTCCGGCCATACAGGGCAAAGGGAGAGTTGGGGAGGAAAGGAAGGAGTGGTCTGGGGTACAGACAGGGGGGTTCTACAGCAGTTTGTGAGGCTGCGCCTTATAGCTGGGTCTCAGGCAACTTTTCGCAGCTGCAGTTGTTAAAGAACTTCCAGATAAACTTCTTCCTCTGAGACTTCTTCGCAGTCCTTTTGCATCTTTCTCCATTCTCTGTAGGCTTCGGTTGGCCCACCTCCAACACTTTCTATTCCTTTCTAATAATTGAATAGAAGCATTGCTATAGTTTCTTGCCTAATGTAGAACTCTCCTTTTCCTTTTGTCTAGTTAGAGTAAGATTTGAATAAAGCAAGAATCCACAAATTTTCAAGCCCAGGGAAAGTAGTGTTGAGTAAATATTATACTATAATATTATTTGCTATATATTATAATAAACAATAAAATTTTCACTTTCAAAATAACCTTCCTTTAAGTTTGTATTCTATGAATATATATATATATATATACACACACTAGTCTTAGAAGAACTCACAGGCCACTAGTCTACCACATCTGGGGAACCAGAAGCATAAGCAGTCATAAACAGAGTATCCATATGGCTACACAGTCATATTTATTTTCTCTCTGGCATAGTGAATCATAAATCCACGATAAGAGGTCAGAAAAATAGTCTAAGAAATGAAAAATGTATTTCAATCCTCTAAGGAAAGAGGACATTAACTTTAAATCTTCCACACCCTAAACATTTTTCTACCATGTACTACTTTGCTATGTTTTAAAAGTGATAGTCACTTCTCTTTTTAAGCTTACTTTTATGTGACAAGAAATAGCTGAAATGGCTACCCTTTCCCAGTCCAGAATTGGAGTATATATCAGAGGAAGGATGATGGACATATCTCTTCTCTTATATTTCTGGTTTGTTATCTAGGGTGCATTTCTATACAGCTGTATGACTGTTGAAAACACTACTAATTTCCTAATGCACTTCTAGGAGATCTATTTTCTTTTAGATTTTGGTTGTGTGTGTGTGTATATGTTGGTGTTGGGGTTTGATTTTTTTTTTTGGTTGCTTGGCTTTTTGTTTTAATTTAGTGACTATAAACCTTAAAGACCAGTCCAGAGCTTAAACTGACTCTTAGACTACCTAAGCTGCAATTTAGTAGTACAGCTTCTGCTGTTCAACAGGTTAGAAAAGCCCTGTCTAAAACTTGAGAGTTTAAAGCTGTGTTAGACATCCAAGGTCAAAGCTATTCTTGACCATGCATCTAAATCCTACTACAGCATTTAGGATCCAGAAAACATATATTTTAGAGTTTAAAACCTCTTTGTGGAAAGCCTATTCTGACTCATAGAATAATATAGGGTGAAAGAGACAGCTGAAAGTTACCTTTTGACAGGGAGGCACCGGAAACATACATACACGATCTATGAGATCTAAAATATGTCCGATTTATTAGGATAGCTCAGGGTTTTTATAGCATCTGTATACAAGGTCTCGTGACAAGAAGCACATAATTGGTTACAGGTCACTGTCCAGTTGTAAACATGCATTACAAATACCTTTATAATTGGTTATTAACAGATAACAAGGCAATTGTTTACTTTATCGAACTCCACCTTCTTGGCACCAATTCCTCTTTGTTCTCGAAAAGACACCCGCAGCCATCTTGGGACCTATAACTTATAGTACCTATAAAACTATGTAAAAGTTTATAAAAATCTATAAAAGTACCACACACAATATAAATTGCTCACACATTCATCATGTTCCTCCCACAGTTACCTAGTCTGTATTCTTAGATTAAGACTAGCTTGAAGTTAGGTAAGGTTTTTCAGCTGTCTAGATGAATTTGTCTCTATTTACAAGGGTAGAAATTCCACATACTCTGTTGCAGTGCTGTCTCTGTGATTTAATTTTTCCATATATCTAGCCAAATTTTTCACTGTTGCAACCTGCTCCTTATATATTTTACATTAATCAAATAACATTAAACCCCTTCTTTTTTAAGTAGTGCTATTTTCTACTCACCTTTGGTATCCATGAAATTTACCACCTGCTTTTGTAATGACCCAGCATCAGTGGAAAAGATTTAAAATACTTTTCATTCTGATTATAAGGTCAGCTTCAAAGCACGCATAGGGCAGTCAGTTGCATAAAGCAACAAAGTGCCAGGGGCCTGACAAGCAGCAATAACAACCCATTTAGGCCATTATGCAAACCACTCTTTTAGATTAAAATAGCAAACTATGTGCCTAAGTCAATAACAATGTTTGAGATTCACCCAGTTTTTCAGAGAGGCACGGAGAAAAATAGTGAAAGTCTTTTCTCTGTTGTTTCTTACAGGCTTTTTAGTAGCTGACAGATGCTGGAAATCACACCCAAAACATTTTTTTCTTTGCTGTTTTTTTTATTCAAGGTCTTATGTCAGCTAACCTTTCGGCACTATAGAGCTGAGAATCAAGTTACCTAAATTCATTTGACAAATCTAATATTTTTTTATTTAGTTTTGAGAAGGAAGATTAAGACACTTATTTCCACAGTACAGATGAATATCACCAATATGACACATAAAACTAAGTGAACTAGTTTATGCCTTCTTTTCAGTGGACCATTCCATCTGTGTTATTGAGTTGGTTTATTTTGCTTTCTCTTTGCTGATGTGCATTACACAGTACATTTCTCAGACCAAATTTTTCATCATTTACTTGACAGAATTCACTTTTGTACACCATAAAGTGAAATGTTTTAAGTAAAAAGCACATGTTCCAATAAAGCAGTGTAGAGATGAGGCAGGAGGAATAGTTTCATTCTTCTATCCACAGTGATAATTTCCTTCTTTATCGTGTCCTCACTCAATGAATTTTAACAGCTCACATTTCAGACCTTACTGAAACATAGCTCTTGTATATAGACCTTACTTTTATTCTACCTTCATTGCAAAGACTGAAACTGAGACAGGTTAAACCACAAAAAAAATTTTTGAAATATTTTTTCTGCAAAAAGAATTGAAAAGGCGGATAGTAGAGAGACTGCACAGATCCCTGCTGGCAATTCACCTGTGATAAAAAAAGATTACCTACCATAATCTAGGAAATGCTAAGTGTTAATGAAGAAAGAGACTCAATGGCTGTATGTCTTATCATGAGATAAGACTCAACTAAAATTCCAAGAAATAAACCAGTTAGAGACTCTGAAGGTACACAAGATAGTTGTCAGAAGAGAGACAGGTATTGAAGAACTGGGACCAGATTTATGACTAAAATACAGTCATAGAAAGGGGAAGGGGAAGGAGAATGGGAAGGGAAAGGGGGAGGGGAAAGGCAAGGGAAGGCAATGCAAAGCTCTTTTCAGTGGTGGGTAGTGACAGGACCAGAAGCAGTGGGCACAAATTGAAAACGGAATTCCCTCTGAATACCAGAAAACTGCTGTTCTCTCTCTGAGTATCAGGATAAGAACATTCATATGGAGTTTATATTTTCTACCATCTGACACTAAATATTATATTTAAAAGAAAGTTCATGACTTCCGATGAATCTTCTGTTTATCTCCCCCATTCACAAAGGCTTCAGGCAAGATGTGGGATGAGAAACGGAAAGGTCACAGACTTTTTTATCTTGGGGTTCCTTCTGAGGTTCCTTTGGTTCTTTCAGCAGCTTACAGAAGTTGTGATCATCATCATGGCTAGGCTTTGTGAACAAAGATTTGAGAAGGGCTCTATCCATGCTTGCTACAAGCGTGCTGATGGCTAAAAAGACCAATGTGAGATAGACAAGTCCAGTTATAGAAGATGCAGCAGAGAGACTCCCCAGGTGATATCGACGAGACGCGATTCTTTCTGCGTTGGTCTTTTCTCCTCAAGAGTGATCCTGCGTGTGTTCTCAAAAGCAGCAGCAGCATTATAGATGGTGTGTCTCCAGGCCTCCCGATTGGAGGCCAGGGTAGACCTATGGTGATATTCAGTCTGGCCAAGGCTGAGGGATTGTTTCAGGCAGTCCTTGTATCTCCTCTTTGGGGCTCCTCTCTTGCGGCAGCCAAGAGAGGAGCCACTTTATGGCACTTTATGCCACTTTATGGCAAGTTCCCCATAAAGCACGATCTTAGAGAGGTGGTAGTTCTGCATCCTGGAGACGTGCCCTGCCCAACGCAGCTGTGTTCTCAGCAGCATGGCCTCAATGCTCGTGACTGCTGCCTGTTCAAGGCCAGACGTGTTGGTCACATCATCCATCCAGTGGATGTTTAGGATTGTACGGAGGCAGCGCTGATGGAAGCGCTCTAAGAGTCGCAAGTGGTGGCGGTAAATGACCCAGGATTCAGAACCATATAAAAGAGTAGACAAAACAATGGCTCTGTAAATGCTGATCTTGGTACTTCAGGTGTTTGTTTTGCCACACTCTTTTATGGAGTTTACCAAAAACTCTGTATGCCTTTGCTAACCTGTTGTCTATTTCTTTGTCAATCTTACCACCCGAGGAGATGATGCTTCCTAGGTAATTAAATTGCTGGACTGATTAGAGCTCTGATTCACCAATGGTGATATAGGGATGATGGAAGACTTCCTGAGGTGCAGGCTGATAGAAAACTTCTGGCTTCAAGCTGACTTCCAGCCCAAAAAGCTCAGCAGCCTCTGCAAAGCAGGATGTTAAAACATTGCAGAGCTACTTCTGTGTGGGTGATGAGGGCGGCATCATCAGCATAAAGCAGCTCATGGACAAGCTGATTTAAGGTCTTAGTGTGGGCCTTCAGTCGCCTACAGAAGTTGTGATACACATTAAGATACAGACCACATTACCATGTCAACTTTTGTTTTTTTAATGTATTTGCCTAAGTGGATTAAATTTTATTCCTCTATATATTTCTAGCATTGAAGCTATGAGAGGTTGATGAAGAAATTCAAGTTTTATTTCTTTGATAGTCTTGTTTTTCTTAGAATATCAACAGTTGTCAGCTGCACATAGCCAATACTGTAGAAATCACAATAGACATCATAGAGCAATATAGTTTCAGTATTAATCTACAAAAAAAATTGCTGCGTTAGACAACCATTTTCCTCTGTATGTATTTACTGTAACATGTCTATAATGAACTGATTTTATGAATTATGAACTTCTAATAGAAATTTTCTGAGACATATCTAAGCTATTTTTAATATGGGAAATAACAGTTCTTACAATGGCGTCTTTGTGACTTCATTATTAAACACTCACATCGAGGTGCTGAAGTTTATTCACATTATTTATCTGGTTTATTTACATCTCTGTTCACTACAAACAACCTAAGCCTGCTTGCAAAGCTTCTTTTCCAAAGATTGTCTACCGAGTGCTATACTGCGGAGACTAGTAGAAACTGTTTACAGTGTGCTAAATATTGCTAGAAATGTTAAGTACAGCATCACAAGTAAGCCATTGAGCACTGGTTTTATTCCTAGAAAAGTTTTTGCAAAATATGAAAGAAGATGCTTTGTGATGAATGGAAAGAATATATAAGAAATAAACAGTCTTGACAACTTTGTTTTTATATAACAAGATCTAAAAGAGAACTTGTAATTATTCTAAATATATTCATTGAGGGGAAAAATATCTTTTTTTTCTATGATAAATGTGACACATAAATACAATTAGCATTGTAAGTTTGCTTACACATTCCTAATACCTAATAGTCACATATTATGTTAAAAGAAGTAGCAAGCAGACATTTTATCTTAATTACAAACAACAGATATTTGAAAACAACTGAAGAAAAGAGATAAATTTGTTGGTCACTTATGATTTCCCCTCAGCAAAATTTAATACAAAAGAAAGACCATTTATGATATTTAAACATATGTGACACAAACATACATTCCTAAGGCAGTCTGTTTGCAAGCAAGCTGTGACAGAAAAAAGTGCTATGAAACAAACTGGAGTTGACAGTGTCCATAAAACAAGCTGTGCACTTGCCTGAAGATGTAAAGTACCAGACAAATGTCTGTAAACACTGAAAGTCTAAATGTAGGGTATTATGTCCTATCCTTTTAAAGAGGAATTTAAATTTAAAGAGTACATATAGAATATTTTTTGTATTTTCTGCAGGAATAAGAAGGGACTTTCTCTCCTTGGTTAGAATGTAAGGTTAAGAGGAGAAAACAAAACTGAAGTTCCCAAAGACTAAGGGAGGGCTTGGGTTAATAGGGACTTGTTTAGTCAATGCAAACACCTTGACTCTCAATTAAGGAGCATTTCAGTCTTACAGAAGTAATTACTCTCAGCAATTTGAGACTTGTGTAAGAGGTCTACTTTTCTGAAGTCTTCCTGAAATACTTTATGAAAATTAGAACTTCAAAATATTGTTAATTGAACATATGCATAATGATGAAAAATGCCACTGACTCCTTTTTTTTTTTCCTCTCTAGACTTAGTGCAACTGGAAGAGACCCCCACTATAAGTGTTTTTACTAGCCTAGCCCCGACTCAAAGAGAATATTGTAGAAGATAAATACATGATAATATAATACGAACAGGACTCACTATGGTCAGCTTTCAACAGCTATCTTGCTTTAGGCTTCTTTCTGATATTGCTCCTGCAGCTGTACAAAATCCTAAAAGGAAATAATTATTTTTGGATTTATTCCATTCCATTAGAGCTAGGAAAGAACACCATTTGGAGTTTTTTCATAAAAAAAACCAGAGAGGAATTTGGACTTAAAATCAGGATAAGGCTCTGAGTTGGCGTGATACTGTAAGCTAATAATAAGCTTGATGAACACATCTATTCAGATTAGTATTTGGTCTAACAAGTGTTTCCACTTTTGGTGGCTGTCATAAAGTTTGAAGCAAATTTCATCACAGAATCACGGAATCACAGACTCATCGAATATGTCAACTTGGAAGGAACCCACAAGGATCATCGAGTCCAATTCCTAGCCCTGCACAGAACCATTCCCGAGAGTCATATCAAATGCCCGAGAGTGTCATCCAAACACTTCTTGAACTCTGTCAGTCTTGGTGCTGTGACCACTTCTCTGGGGAGCCGGTTCATGTTTTAACAGATGGTGAAACAGTAAACTGGGCACAGAGCAAGAGTCCTGGCACAATCCTGCCATATGAGAACACTGCAAGATTCAAGACACACCTGACATTTGCATGATGAAGAATTAACCATAAGCTGAGAAAAATGTATAACTACAGCTGCTGTCATAATTTCTTGGTATACATAAGAAGCCCTTCTTATTCCCATAATACTTCATTCAATATTACTGTTTTTATTGATTTTCCAGTCTCTTGTAATTTAAACATAATTTCAGTACAGTAGCTACATTCTCTTGTAATAAGTGACAGTGACAAATATACTATTCTGATTTTTTTATATAATTTGTGAAAGGGCATTCTGGTGAATGAATGATGACCAACACATCTTTTCTTGGAGAGAGAATATTTGCAAGAACTGCAAATTAAAAATGTACTTTGAATATCAATTGTACTCATCATTGTACTTTGAATAGCAATAATTTTTAATAAACTATTAGTAATCTAATAGAATTATTAGTAAATTTGTGAATTGATGAGCAAAATATGTTTCTTTATCCCATGTAAGTGTCATGTCTTTTGGTCTGGTATTCCTGAGACTTGGTTCAATTTGGATGCAGTGTTTGCACTACTCTGGAAAGTGTTTTTTTTTTTTTTTCTTCCCTATTTCATCTTTATGCAGTGACTTGTTCAACTGTTCAGTGTCCCATCTTCTAGAATAGTGCAAATAATGGAGAAATAAGGTTAAGAAGTATGTGAAGAAAAGACAGATCATGGAAGGCACTGATTGATGGATCAGTTTTCTAAGATCTGTGGTAGTAGATTTGGAAGTGCAGATAGGTGGAGAAAAGGATGAATATATTAAATGGACTTTCTTAAGGAAGTTGATGGATAGGCTCATCTGGAAGGATAGCTCTTTTGCTGGAGTAATGGCTGGACTTTTGTGGAAGACCTATAAATCTGGAACTAATTACTTCTATATCAAAAGAGAGTTGTATTTTTTTTTTTTTTTGGAAGGCTATCCTAGCACCCTTATTCCTCATCTCTTCAATCCCTGTTCTATGAAAATATTTGCCACTCTATTACTGCTTTCAACCACAAAGGAACAAATACGCAAACAAAAACTCCACCTAACCAAACCCTCAAGGAATAAAACAAGGTTTACTACAGTAAAATGATCTTTGTAGGCAACTGTCTGTTACAAAAAATACAGGGTTTTTTTATAAATAGGTCAGGAGTGTGCTATAGATATTCTTAAGTTTTGATTTAACTATAAAGCTTACAAAGTGTTTAGAGTTCATTATTTCAAAGTCTATTTTTTTTTATGGGGGACATTTTGTGCACTTCATTGATAAAGTTCTGTTTCCAGTCCATTTATTACCTGACATAATCTAGATATTTTACTTCCATTTTTGTCAGGAGTTCTTTCCTCTCCATTACTGACTATCTGGCTTGTTACCACATACACTTGCTTTTCCCTCATAAAATGGGTGTGCATCAGATCATTAGAGGCATGGTTTTCTATTCTAAATTCTTGCCCATTTTTTCACTCCTATGAGATTATTCTTCCAACTATTTCTCCACGGTCACATCCATTTTTATTCATTGTGCATGCTAGACCAAGTAAATATTACAACATTGCCCATGAAGAGCACCAAGGAAAGATGATGGGCAGCATTTTGGTGACTGCAAAGAAACTCATTCTGTATACCACAACTCTGAAAACAACATGCTTTGATGTGTAGAATTTAACAAAGCAAATGACAGACTTGATGAAAGTAAGTCATAGGATTAAAAAAAAAGTACATTTCCTACCCACACAACAGCAATATTCTGCTTCATGAGCTGAATGAATAATTCAGTTCTAAAAAAAACCCCAAATCCCAGTACAAACGAACGGGAAAAAAAACCCAAACCCCTAGCCCCACAGAACCCTCAACAAACAACAAAACAACTCCCCTGTAGAAATATTGCCTGTTTCTTTCCAGATAAATATATCAGGGAACGAACATTCTGCCCTGGTAAAATTGCTTTGGAGAGGAGATGATTTTTTCTTAAAAAGGGGTATTGATGGGTTTAGCACAGATGGCAAACATGACAGATATTTATTTGCTCAGTGTGTTTACATATCAGGAACACGGTTTATGGAAGAACACACTTGAAGACAGATTTACAAACCACATGATACTCTTTTTTTTTTTTTAGCTTTTCTTGACATTATAGGATGTTAGATATGAGAGACTATTTCTCCCTCGATTATAATCTTAGTTTGCAGAGCTACCGTAGCCACTGAAAGTATAATCAACATTCCAAAATACTGTAAAAGCACTAACACATAGTAGTTTACTGAAAAGAAAAAAAACTAAATTTGAAAATGAAAAAAAAAAAAGAATTTAAAACGCTGTTAAAGATCTGTAGCCTGTCAAAGGAAAACCAAAGAACTGATTGCATAATCCACTAATAGGTGTACATTAGATGCCCCTTTTGCTGTTTGATCACAAAACTTGGAGATGTGGAACACAGAAGAAGATGGTATCCCTCAAATATTTTTTGGCACTGGTTTAGTCTAATATTGTCAATAGTGATCTTACACAAAGGACATAGAATCAATATCTTAAAAAAATTTACAAAAAGATTGTTCTTAAAAATGGTCTGCATTTGAAGAGAGAAAAGAAATAGAATAAATATATTAAATGCCTGCCTCTCACTGTTATAGACTAGTAAGAATTTCTCAGATAAACTGAAATTTCATATTCTAAAATGTAAAAAGGAAAAGAAATATGTGAACATTTTGGTTGACCACAATATACCATGAATCGATAATATTATGCAGTTATGAAGAGGAAAAATTTAAACCTGAAATGAATTCTAGTACATATATCAAAGTATTGATTGCAGTACACGATATTTTCTGAAGCTTTTATTTTTAATACTTTATTTTTATGAGAAATAACTGCCATCTGAGAGTTTAAGAAGCCATTTGTGAAGTGAAACAACCCCTGCTCAAAACTTACCTGCTCATTCTGCTCAAAGCTGACTGATGAATAGATTGACTGTGTGTCATTAAGGTTGTTCAATCTTCATAATAAACTGTTTCCTTTAGATTTTTTTTTCTTGTTGTTTACTTCTTACCATATTAGAGACTTCACATTGAATTCTTAGCTAATGTGCTCTAATTCTTCATTATGTTCTCTACTACATCATGGACTGGGTTGTATCTAGCACAGTAGGATAATCAGTTCTTCCCTGAGCTTCTCTGTAATTTCTCTGTGACAATATTCAAAAAAGCCATCCAGTGTGGAGTGTGGATTCTTCTGTTGTCAAGAGTCATCATTTCTTTGTCTTTCTTCACTTACAAGTGAAATGTTTACCTTTTTGTACATCACTGTTTAGACAATCAAAGGGAATACAAGAAAATATATAACAGAAGTGAGCCAAATACACATACCAAACACATCCAAGAAGTTATATTTATCTTCTTTAAAAATTCTCTGAAAGGAAATGTATTAGAGGTGGTGAGGGATTAGCTGAATTAGGAAACTGGAAGGAAGAATAAAAATAATAAGGAAAATACCTCCTCAGTCCTTGAGAAAGAATGCTGTAAAAACCCATCTGATGACACCTGTGATATTATATAAACTGTCTTTTGCATTCCCCCTCCAAACTTCAGTGTCTACTTGATCATTTCAAAAGTTTAATTCCAAGCCTATGGGAAGCATATGGTTCCTGGATGTGTGAGGTTTGCTTTCCACAACAGGTTTCCAGTGATACTTCTGGTTTTTGTGGTATGGGAGGATGTAAATACCTTTTATTTACTAGAAATCAAATGAAATCAAAACTATATTGGTATGAAATAACCCCAAAAGGTTCTAGAACATACCAGTGAAGCATTAATACTCCTGTTTTTTGTTTGTCTGAAATGGAGAATAACTTTAAGTTTGTTCCAGTTATCTTGTTTATTTTTCCACTTGATTAGTGCTCTTGACAAAGAGAGTTCTTACATTTTATGCATATATGATTTACTCTATTTCCAGTTTTCAGTGATATTCCATACTACTTCTCAGGGTCCATCTGATCCACCCTTTGAAGTCCTGTATTCCAGTATACAATATTTGTTTGGTCTCTTCTCCAACTCCAGATGGTTTGGTTTATTATTGTTTCTATATGTCAGCCAAGAATTCCCTCATTTCTTTCTCTGTTGTTTATCTTTTTTCCTTAAGTGTTATTAGATATGAGCTGATACAATCATACAGTGTTAGGAAATTCACCTTGTTGTGGTTGTCTATATTTTCTGTAGTCTTTTAGAGGAAATAATATAAATAAATTTAAATAAATAAATATAAATAAATATAAAGTATTATATTTATTTATATAAATATAAATAAATATAAATAAATACCAAATAAATAAGCTCTCCAATCCCGAAAAACTCTTGTAAATAATGAATAAATACCAATGCAAGGTAGTGACAGATCTGATTCTGAGAGCAGTTCAAGCCCTTCCTTTAAGCTTTGGAGAGCATTGATATGTCTGAGCCTTACTGGAGTATTAAGGCTGCAGACAGATGTCTGTGCTGCTTATTTGGCCCTCCACTGAGGTTAAGCTAATTGAAATGGACATGAGAAACTACTGTACATGATATGAGCAAACCATTAGGTAAAACAGACCACTGTGAAAAGCTGACAACAGATACAGACAACACTGCAAAGGACATCTGTATCTCACAAGCAAGAAAGAGGAGTTACATGAGGAAGAGGTAAGCCTCTGAAACCTTTGGAGGGGTTGCTGAAACCCCTCAGGGAGTGCGATTCACAAATTCACAGAATAGTCTGAGTTGGAAGGGATCCACAAGGATCTTTAAGTCCAACTCTTCAGTCAGCGGTCCCTCCATGGATTCAGCCCACAACCTTGGCATTATTAGCACCAGGCTCTAACCAACCAAGCTAATCTCAGGGTTATTAATCAAGGCCAGCAGCACCAGGATAACCATGCCAGTATTGCTGTGCATTGCCAAGGTCACAGATTAAGCATTATCAGAAATACCAAATTTGTAGCAAAGCTGGGACCAATGGAAAAAAATAAAAACTAATTCAAAGAATTTATTTGGCAGGGGATGAGACTGGTAAAGGGGGAAGAACCAGGGAAAAGAAAGGGCAGAAACAGGGACTGTAAGGAGAGGTCAGGCACTCAGTGCTGTTTGATGGTCCATTTTAAGCAGGTCTGCATCTGAATACATCAGTTTGGAACACAATAGTAAGTCCACTGTTTCACTCTGCTTATGCCTGACCTATTTCCAGTATATGGAGGGACCTGGTATGGATTCCCTGGCATGGTAAAATGATTAGGACAAGGACCATGAAACACTACAGGAGATCAGATAATCTGCCAATGCTAAAAACAAAGTAATAACTGTAGACTGACACTATGGAGGTCAAAAAAATTATACATCAGGACATAATGGAGATTAAATATTTTAAAGCTATCAATCATCATTTCTAGGAGTGATTATTTGGAAAACTCACATGGGAAAAATAACTAATTTAATCCTGATAAATGCTAGTTCAAAATGTTAGAATTCAAAAGACACTTCACATTAGGAAAAAAAAAATACATAAAACTGGCTTTCTTGCACTTGGAAGGCAAAAATATTCTACTTCTGAGCTTTGGAGATGAAGAGGTGCATTAGGAAGAAATTAAATTGCTCACCTGAAAGAATAAAATGCTTATTCATTGTATCCTTGCAGAAGGATGCAATATTAGAAGCTGAGGCTAAATGTAGATTGCCATTCAAAATGGACCATGAAAAGACCACAGAAAGAAGGAAATAATTTCTCAGCATGATTAGAGAGCAGCCTAAAAGAGGCCATTAGTGGATAGAAAGTACCCTTCAAAAGTAGAAACCATATCAAAATGAGTAGAATAGAAAAGAACCTTTTAGAGTTTTTGAGAAGCAAATGCTCAAGGCATTAAAACTAATAATAAAATGTTTCAACTTATAATAAGCAAACAGCTTTCTACAGGCTAGCACTAACCTAGTATATAGTTAAGAAGAAAAAGTACCATAAATAGGAAAACCCATACTCAAGGGAGATAATTTCAGTGTTTACTACAGGGAAATTTAAGGACTTTCTACAGTAAAGAAAGGAGAAGAAATCTGAAGAATTGCTTCAGATAGAAACGTCAATAGAAAGTATTCAAAACTACTAATTCAAATAATAGTAACATGCCTCCACTTGAACATATTCAATAATGTACAAAATACCTTTTAATTAGCTCAAAATTAGAAGAACAGTATATGGCCAAAAAAAAAAAATATCTTGTGTTTTATTATAGACCAGCATTTTCCCCTTGAAACTAACTCTTAGTCCTAGAAAAAGCAATTAAATAGGAAGACCCATAAATGACAGCTCCATTTTCAGATCTAAAGCTGCCTATAGGAAGTTCCAGAAAGATTTCAAAATACTGGTGAGAAAAGTACTAAAATAGAGTGTGGATAGTGATAGTTGAGAATGTCAGTAACAGGCAGGATCCAGGAGAAGCCAGTTATGCAAAGTTAGTCCATCTTTCAACCTGCATTAGGACCAGTACCAACAGAAAAAAGAAAAGTATTAGTAATCATAGATTCTTTACTGAGAGGCACTGAAGCACCCATTTGCCATACAGATAATTTCTATTCGGAACTCTTCTGCGTCCCAGGATCTCACATTTTTGACACCATTGATAGGTTGCTGAGGCTGGTGAACCCTAGAGATTATCATCAGCTCCTACTATTCCATGTTCTGTCCAGTGATACTGTGATGAGGCAACTTAGAACCATCAAAAGAGATTATATGTCCCTTGGAAAAATGTTAAAAGTGTCTGGAGCATTGGTGATGTTCTATCCTCTAGCCTGCCAGTCAGAGGAAGAGATTTAGGAACGAGATGAATTGAACAGCTGAATGCCTGGCAGTGTGATGGTTGCCATACTCAAGTTTTTAGCTTGTATGTTCATGGATCTATGGGAGAGAATGTGGGTCTGCTGCGAGCAGATGGGATTCATCTGACCAAGCAGGGCAAGAGGGTCTTCACCATGGAGTTAGCCAGACTTGGATAGAAAACTTTCAAATAAATTTATCTGGGGAATGGGGTGACAATTTGAATAGCAAAGAAGAGACTGGTACTGCTGATCTGTTAGGATCCAACAGGGAAAGACTGGTGAAATGCCTCAGAGGAATTACAGTGTGTTCCTCTAAAACTGACCTTGATCTCACTGTCTATGTCATTGATGAAGATATTAAACAGCATTGGTCCCAGTAGAGATCCCTGTGGTACACCACTTTTCACTGATCTCCATCTGGACATTGAACTAATCCTTCCAATGAATCCATCTCTCTAAAATTTAGAATGTTGTAGGGGACCATGCCAAAGGTTTTTCAGAAGTCTGGATAGATAGCATTTGTTAGTTCTTACCTTGTCCACTGATTTAATCAGTCACAGAAGGACCCTGGGTCAGTCAGGCAAGATTTGCACTTGGTTAAGCCATGCTGGCTGTCTAGAGGGCATCTGAGGAGAACTTGGGAAAAATCAGGTATTGTGGAGAACTTTTATCTTAGTCTGTTCATGTTTTGTCGTCTTTCATACTGCTCCAAATTTTGCATGTATATAAAGATGCTTAGAAATCTGAAAGTAGTGGCACCTTGCACAACTTTGACAGTTTGTCCTTTAAATAGATTAATTCATTAATAGATTTCAATGTGTGTGGCTTCCGCAGTGGATCAGTGCAATTCAAATGCTGAGATAAATGACACCTAGAGCAGGGTATCCAGAATAACTGGTTTATTGGTAAAGCAATAATTTGAGTTGTATCACGGTGAGCATCTGCTCTGCTTCCTGATATTAAAATTATCCAAACTACTACAGTTATTGAAACTTTATGGGCTTGTACTGATGGCTATTAAAATACAGTTCTATCTCTCCAACCAAGATACTAAGCATGGCTTAAGCAAATCTTTTTGTGCCTTTTTAAAGGTTGGGAATATTCGCATGAGAAGCTAGTAGACTTCATTAAGTGACTTCTCTTAGCACTTATTCAGTCAAATTCCTTCCTCGCTTATATATCACAAAGCTTTAAGTGTTGTAATTTCATCCATAGGAGCAGAACAGTCTGTAAGATGTATATGATGCATAACTCATCAAACATTGTATTTATCATCACAAAAAACAATACTTGCAAAGTGGTTGCCATAGGAACTAATCACCTCACCTATTCAGAGGTGAATCAGGGCTATAATCTCTTAAACTTTTTTTACATTGTAACTCTATGTCACATTTTTGAGGTACTAATTCTAAGGTTTCAGTTGAATTAAAGTGCAAAACATCTTTGTGTCTGCTGTGTCTGAGCAATGGCATCAGCTAGTGTCTTTACAGGCTAGATTTTCAATTACTACAGGATAGAGAGGAGACTATTTGGTAGACTTACTTTCATTAATATAAGGGACAATCAGATATTTACTTCATTATGTCAGATTTTTAAGATTCATACAATATTACAAGAATTAGATCCCATTCTCCCACAATTTTGTTTACTTAGTTTAATATATGCTCAACTCTTCCTGAGCATATTATTAAACATTTAAATAAATCCGTTTGTTTTGGAATATGAATGGCTTGACTTCCTCCCAGACATTCATGAGTTTGCCAACATCCTACTTAGACATGTAAAATTACAGATGTTGCACAGTTCTAATTACCCAGAAGAAAGTTGTATTTTGAAATTATGATTTTACTCCATGAGAAAAAAACAAAGTGAAATGTTGAAGTGTGCTTTTCCATATTTCTTTTTGCATATTCTCTTTTTAAATAAAGTGTTAAATCTAAAGATTGAATTATTGTCTTCTCAAAATTGTCTATAATTCTAAAAACCACATATGATTCTATTAATTTTAAAATCTTAGGAAATAAGATTTAGTGCTGTCTTCATTGCTTCGTGCAGACTTGAACATCAATCAGATGAGATGTTTGAAATACAATTTTTTTAATCTAAGTCTTGTGTGCAGCACTATCTCAGCTTCTCAGAACAGACAGTAATTTGTCACTGTCATAAACATACTGCGTCATCTATCAAAATATGTAGTTCACTCCAAAGTGTCCCATATTTAAAATATAGGGGAGAGATCTTGCACACCATCTCTGGCATACATTGGCAGAATGCTGGGACTCATTTTGCTGGTTTTTGCTGGCATTATCATTTATTAGAAAAACACCCCACACTGCAAAAGACTGTAAACAAAGGAAATGTAGCTGAAGGTACTGGCAGCTACAGGGAAAGTAGCTTTGTGCATTCTGTCTGCCTCTGCTACACAGCCAACTGAGAAACAAATGCTTCACTATATACACCAAAAACATGAGAAACTACAAGTGATATATACAGACCAGAAATCATTCACTGTGAAAGAAAAACATCCCAAAATTTTAGTGTTTAGAGTTTTAGTTTTTAGTTTAATTTTTTGTATAAGTGTTTGTTTACTGTACCACTGTACAAAGACAAGAAAGCACACTCTTTACTACAGTTCTGTAGAATGTTTGGTATATATTTTTTTGTTATCTATACATCTGGACTGAAAAACTTGGTATCTATTGGAGCAAAATGAGCAAGTGAAGTTAGGGGACATGAAAAAAATTATTTTATTATAATAAAAATGTTTATTTCAAAATCAGAAGTACAGAATTAGATTTTTTTTTAATACCATCCTGTTGCATCTAATGGATTGACATAAAGGTGCAAATAGCACTTCAGCATAGCTTTTACTTCTATTTTCAGCTGAAATAATTGATCCTGAGAGGATTTTGTCAATGGGTTGTGTTTTTTTCTCTTTGTTTGTTTGTTTATGGGAAAGTTTTGAGGTGTTTCTAGGATTCCCAGAATGGAGGTTTTCCTTTTTCATTTACAATGTACAGACCAGGAAGGGCAGATCCTGTTTGAGCAACCTGATTTCCTTTTACTATCAGGTGACCCACCTGGTGGATGAGGGAAAGGCTGTGGATGTGGTCTATCTGGACTTCAGCAAAGCCTTTGACACTGTCTCCCATAATATACTCCTGGAAAAGCTGGCAGCCCATGGCTTGGACAGGGGCACTCTGTGCTGGGTCAGGAACTGGCTGGAGGGCCGGGCCCAGAGAGTGCTGGTGAACG
>NW_020956059.1:192217-256160 GCF_003031625.1 Empidonax traillii
AATCAAGCATTGGAACAGCCTACCCAGAGAGGTGGTGGATTCACCATCCCTGGAGGTTTTTAAGCAGAGATTGGATGTGGCCCTTAGTGCCATGATATAGTAATTGGAGTTGGATCAGGGGTTGGACTTGATGATCTTGGAGGTCTTTTCCAACCCAATCTATTCTATGATTCTATGATTCTATGACCAAAATTTTTTATGCAATCAACAGGAAGGATTTTCCTCTGCCTAAAAGCACTTTTTAGCTTATGTTCAAAACAAATACATGTATAAGTTGTTTTACTGCCCATTGTTCTCAAACAGTTTGCAAAACTACGGTGAATACGAACCAGGCAAGGAAGAAACATTCAGGAAAAGAGCTTCTGAGGAGAGTTTGGAGTCTAGATGCTCTGGAATGAGTCTACAGTAGGGAAAAAGGGAGTTACTCAGTTCCTGACATATCTGGAGTATTTTAGAATAATAAGTAAGAAATGGAAAAAAAATGTTTCATCAATATTTACTGCTTCCACAAATTTCTAATTTTTGATGAAGTTAATGACAGCAATGCTATTTTAAATTGCTGTTGCAGAGAGGGTACCTATATACTCAGTAATTCTAAAGGGATCACAAAAGATTGGAAAATCAGAAGTGAGAAATACCTTCTGGGGAAAAGGTAAGAAATTAATATTTATGACAAATGTTTTTCAGCAGCATTACTGTGATTACTTAAAACAAACAAGGCTGTTCATGAATTTCTCTTAAAAAAATCTAGTTTCCATTCAGAAACATTAGTTTTTGCTCATCTATATTTTGTTTCTGATTTCCTGAGGTCTTTATATATAAAGGATAGACAATAATAATACTGAGAAATTTAATTTCTGGAGGAAACGTGTATGAAACAGTCTTGCAGATGACTCAGTGAAATCTTACAGTTTATATGTATCAAATAGATCTATGAAATCTAGAAACGGTGAAGAATGGAAATCACACCTGCAGCTAAACTGCAAATCTTTTAGCAGATAAATGAAAATCCAATCTCAGATTGGCAAAGTGGCAGAGCCTAAAACTAAATCATAGTCTAAATGGATAAATGGGACTTAATTACATCAGATAGGCATATTCCAGTGCTGGAACAGTACATTATATTCTCTCATCTAAGAAGTAATTTCACAAGTAGTTGAGAAATAGCTTGCAGGAAAATCTCACCATGTCACTGCTTAGCATCAAGTCCATTTGTCCTGATGACCAAAGTTACAAAAATGAGGAAGTGTTGTGGGTTTTCTTTCCCTAGTTCGAGGCAGCAGGAATAGTTTGTGTACAAATAAACATGATGGGAAGTAAAGAACAGGAATTGTATATACCTGTTGTTTGCTCTGTGCAATAACCTGATTGCCCTTCTTGCTCTGGTGGCAGTTTCATCTTGGGAATCATTAGGGGAATTCTTTTCATATGAGTATTTGAGTAATTCTAAACTAATTCACTGTTTTGTGGCACTGACCTAGCTTATCCTTCCTAAAAAATAGAAAAAAGTTGTTTTCATATCTCTCATGTCAGTATCCTTCTGTTGTCTTAGAAAATATGGTAATAAGGGGATGAATTTCAGCAGTCCTTTAAACTTTGCTTAAGGAGGAATAATTATATGATTTTCTTTCCCTTTGTGGCGTAATAGTTGAAGAAGAGCTGATACTGACATTCTGAACTGATGAGGCAATACAAGTTCCTTCCAGATAAGCACATTTTCCTAAGAATTAGTCCATGTCTGCCTCATATATTCAGAGTTCTTTTCAACATTCTAAACCCAGTAATTGGATCAATTATGAGGAAAGAGAAGGAAAAGGTAATTTCATTGCAATCAGAATTATTCCCCAGTACCCTATTATCTAAAGGCACAGTACTCTCCCACGGTAAAAGCATCTGCCAGGGCAGGACTAAGGAATGTCTTGGCTCTGCTTGAACTCTGGAGGACACATGTCCCCTTTTCACTAGCTGCCAAGTCAGCCTAGCTCATGGAACATGACTTCCTTGGCTGTCATATTCTTGATTATTTGCTCTTCCACAGAGCTGGGGGAATAAAAGAAAAAGAAGAAAGGGTTGAAAGGATTCCTAGAGCAAAAAAAGCAATGTAGTCTGGAATTAAAGTCAAGCATTCTTAGACCATGTACCAAAAGAGACATAGTAACGTGAGACATAGTAACATGAAAGACCAAGTATGATGAGATTCCTCTCTTCAAGAAGAGTGATCAAATAGCTCATTAAATGTAGTGTGTAGTGTAATTGCAATGAACTATGATAGCACAAAAGGAATTCAATGTTACTTTGCCCATATAATTTCAAAATATTTCTTCGTATAGACTGAAAATATTTTCTGAAAGAACTTACTATTGCTTTCACAATATTCAACTTTTACTTGGTAAAATCCTAATTTCTTTTTAATTTAGAATAATTTCCATATAAGTTGGAAGAGATCTCTAAGACCATTGAGTCCAAAAAGCTAAGACTACCAAGTCTACCACTAAATAACCATGTCCCTAAGCACCATGTCTGCATGTTTTTCAGTACCTCCAGAAATGGTGACTCAACCACTTCCCTGAGCAGCCTGTTGCAATGCTTGATAACAATTTTGGTGGATAATTTTTCCCTAATATCCAATCCAAACCTCACCTGGTGCAACTTGAGACCATTTCCTTTTGTCTTGTTACTTGCGATAGAAGACCAACACATATCTCATTATAACTTCTTTTAGGGGAGTTGTAGAGAGCAATAAGGTCTCCCTTGAGCATCCTTTTCTAAGGCTAAACAATTCCAGTTCTCTCAGCTGCTAGTCATAAGACTCGTGCTTCAGACCTTTCACTTTCCTTTCATAAACCTGTCCTGACTGGGCATGTTTGCCCAGTCACTGCGTCTCATCAACCCAGATTTATGTTTTTTAATATCTATTAAAATTTTTTTTTGTTCATTTATCAATTAATCAAAATCATCAATTGCCTACCTGGTATGAGCTATATAACAGAAGTTACTAGTCATCAAGCTAATAATAATACCTAAGTAGTGTTCTTATATTTGCACAGAAGGAATATCTAACAATATACCTTACATTAAAATTGGTATTGCTCTCAGAAAACACTGATTAAATGATTTTGTGGTTAAGTGGGCTTCTATTCCTGCTCCAGCCTTGTTGCTTGGCATTGTGTGAGTCCCTGAGCTTCTCTTTTCTTCATGTCCAGACTGTAAAGTAACCAGTATTCCCTTTCTCATTCTACATTCCTTTTAGTGGGAGGACACTAGTTCATTGTAGTTTTCTACATCTAAGAGCATGGAGGTTCCCAGTCTTAGTTATATATTCTGAAATCTGACATTTGGCAGCAATGATACATGAAATCTTTCATTCTGACTTGAAACAAATCTGAGAATGACCTCATCAAATCCATCTTTATTTAATTATTCCCCTAAATCACTAAATCTTTACCAATAAGTGTTACATATGCTCATGAAAACAGGAATCACATTTGAGTTGAGTTAATTTCATATTTGTATGTAACTACTAATGAGCTGAGATACTGGAAAGAGATGGAGACTTCAAGCAAGTCACTTACTTTTTCTTGAAATCTGCCAAGTATGGGACTAGCTGCATTTATTCTTCTAATGGGAATCCTCTTTAATAAATGCTGGATTACTAGAATGTAATTTGTGATCATATTAACATGATTACAGCACTCAGAATCCCAGTGGAGCCTCTAGAAATATTATTAGGATTGTCAGTAGAAAGAAGTGTATGGTTTAAAAGGTTCTAAACTAATCATGTACTTATTAGTTATGGCCAAATTCCTGCTAACTCCCAGATGAGGGAGAAAACAAACCAGAACTAATTACTACAGTTGTGCACACAGGGGAAGTTGTCTGTACTAGGAAAAGTAGAATAAAATAGCTCTCAAGCTTATAATTACTTTTTCCATTATGTCATTTTGAATTATTACAGGAAAAAACATAAAAGTAGCATAGTAACAAGCGGTGCTGATGGGCTACAGCAATATAAAAGTGAGTATCGAGACAGCAGTTGCAGAATGTTACCCTGTGATATAATCCTTACAGTTAGTAGAAACAGAACTATGAATCTGTTTAACAGGACAAATAGGTGTAGTTGTGACTTGAAAATAAGCAGATTCTGCAACACTAAGAGTCTGATGATTTCAGTGTTCAGTCTTTATACTTTTAAAATGTCAGAATAACAAAGCTTTTTCTTTCAGAATGTGAAAAAAATGTTCATCACATAAATAAATGTTAAAGGGAAAACACTCTTTTCAGAGACTATGGTGATAATTTTCTACATAGTAATGCAGCTTTCAAAATGGCACAGAATTTTAAACCAGCATATAAATTTATTTTTTAGCAAATCTATGATACTTTAATAGGGATTACCTAATAATAATTGGTAATTTAGATTTCCCAAGAAAATTATTCTTAAAACTTTGACTAATGTCCTGGTTTCAGCACGACAGGGTTAATTTTTTGCAAGGAGTAAAGAAAAATAGCTACTTCTGGTGAGTCCTGCGTAAGTCCAGTTGCCACAAGGCCAGGTGGAAGGTCTCAAGCAAAGATGGAGCCAAGTGTTGCTGGTTTTATGTGTTTTGGCCCTCTGTGACCACCCCTTCCAGGCAGGACTTCCAGCCCACCGGCTACTCTGGGGCTCCAGGGCAGGGTGAGGGGTATTGTTCCCTCTATGCCAGCCAATATGAGGGTGGGTTAGGGCCTCTAGGGGTTGTGATATGTTGAAACCCTCCCAAGGCTGCCTTTGACTCACAGCTGCCCTGGGGTTGCCCAAGCAGACTCCAAAGAGCTGGGGCATAAGTGTGCTTATATTGCTCAGTGACTGACAGCTGCTCCAGGGTCACCCCAGGAGTCTTGTAGGGGCTGGGATGTGGGATAAGGTGTTACCTCACCTCTGTGAGATTCAACTTGACTCTTCTTCCCCTCACACTCACACTTAAGTTGGTTTCAACCCAATAATTATTATAACAATCCAGTGTCACACATGGGTTCCATCTGGTCAAGAAAACATGACAGAGAGAGCCATCCAGTATTGTCTATTACATTTTTTTCCCATATGAATTATTTCTTGTCTTATAACTTTTTAAATTAATATTTGTTGTTACTGTTCATTTTTTTTATCTCATTGCTGTTTTCAGTAAATTGTTTTTATCTCAACTCATGATCTTTGCCTTTTGTGCCTTCATTTGGAGGGGGGCAAAGGGGCTAGTGCATGGTTTTAGTGGGAATATTAAATTGGAGAATACCATTACTAAACTACGACTTGTCTAAAAGAAATTGCTCTTAATCTTAGTCTGTGCTGTATATATATTTGATATTAGATAATTATTCAAGTCTATAGTTCAAAGAAATTCTGAAATGAGGCTGCCCAATAATTTTTCCCTTCATCTCTGTTATTAGATCATTGCAAAACAGAGCAACAACATCACAAAGTATCCAGAGTATCTCTGTCCAGAACGTTCTGTGACTTGGTGGTTTACATCCTCCTCCAAGAAATGTGGACATGAAACTACTTGAAAAACTTTACTCCAGAGCTGAATCTCATTTTCTCTATTTCAGTCATGTTCTGTGGTCTGAAGTATGAATTTTTTCACCAGGAGGTGATTTGGTCTTTTAGATGTCTTGAAACAGAACGAGAGCTACAAAGGTCAATCAATTAGGCATACAGTGCAACTGCTCTCACTCCTTATTTGGCCCTAGCGTCACATTTTCTGTTGATAAGATTAATTATTATCTCAGACATTCCTCTGTTTTTCTCACTTCCAGGAATCAAAGTCTAATGTAGGTTTATGTCCTTGATGAACAGGAAAATTGTCTTTCAGAGAAGATGGTAGTGGTGAGTTTCTTTTATCCAATACTTGATCAGAGTGTTTATTCTGAATATCAGTGCTTTGAATTCAATTCCATCCTTAGGTTTTCATTCCATCTGGAACTGAGTTCTCATCTGCTGATTTCAGTTGAAAACTGGTATGCTTTCACAAAGAGAACTGATTAGAATTTAATTGTAAGTATAGGCACTAGATCTAATACCACAAATTACTCTGAAAGAGGTGGATCTTAGCATTTACAGAGTGCAGTTGCAACTCACTGAATCCAAAACTGCGCGAACTGAAGTCATATATGTCTATAAAAAACACATAACATTTATCAGTAAACATAGGCCTCTTCTGTAAAGGCTACTGATTTGAATATTTTCAGAAAACTTATAATGTCTGAGCTGAAGTTCCAACAAATCTGATAATAAGAAATTCTCTGATTTTCAAATTCTAAGAGTCTTTTACCCATCAACCTACAATCCAGCATATGAGCAAAGAAAAGAATGCAGAATTTGTCTTTGCAGGAACACAAGCTTGAAAGTGTATGGCTCTGTACAGTGTTATAATAATGCAGTTCCATAGGTTCCTCAGGACTCAATAAATCAACACAACCTAAAATAAACAGCTCTTTAAAGATTTTTTCTGATAATTGTTGTTTTAAGTGTAAATCACTGGAAAAACTGGACCACAGCAAATTTTATACATTGGATTTCAAAACTCTATGTATAATTGTAGGGAAATGCATTAAATGCTTTAAAAATGGATGTTGTACTGTCTTCTTAGACACTCATTAAAACATATTCCAACTTTAAAAGCTGTAATTAGCTTGGAACAAAACATTTGCTTGCTCCAGTTATGCTCAGTAGGGCATGTGTTAGAATTTCTCGTTTGGTAACATAACCAAAACAAGATCTGACATTACTGAAGGATGAAGGGTTAATTGAAGCATCTTGCTGCAGGGGCCCACTGTTCTCCCCCCCCATTTCTCTACCTTGCTCAAAGGAGATCTTGTTCTGTACAAATTCTGCAGACCTAAAATATTTACAGATACATAGAACAAAGAACCCAGCGCCCATAAATCTCATCCAGAGGAGCCAAGGTAGACATTTCAATAGGTAAATAGGCCCAGAGCCAAGGCTTTCTTGAAGCCTCAGTGATCAGAACACAGAACAATAGAAAGAATGAAAGGTCACCAGGGTCACCTGATGAAGAGGAGAGAATTTGAGACCCCATGAGGAAGTAAGGCAGGATCTACCACCATAATATTCCTCAAAATAGAGACCACGCCTCAATCTCTGCCCCTAACTCCACCTGTTATGAATATTGTAATCTAATGATGCAATAATATGAATATGTATGTGATTATGTTGTAATCATTGCCAAACCTGTATAAAATACTCATTCTAACCTAACCAACTAGGAGCCTGTTTTCCCAGCACTAGCTGGCAGGCTGCCTGGCCGTTAAATAAATAAATAAATACCTTGCTGCTTTAGACATAAAACTCTGTCTAAACAGTTTTATCTGCTTTTTTTTTTTAGTTAATTAGATTATTTTAGTTAATTAGATTATTTTAGCTAATTAGTTTTGTCTTCAACTTATTCTGGGTTTGCTGCTGCCACAGACAATCTTTTGAAGATACTTATTAAAATAGGAACCTAATCTCAGCTCAGTATGAAACCTTTGATTTCCATCCAATTAACTAAATAAAAATAAGTATGTAAATAATAACAAAAATACACATCTATTTTCTTGTGTGCCATGAACTGGATTAATTATAAGCAAATTTTTCTAAATTTCAGTGAAGAAAGGTCAAGCATGGAATGCATAACTTGCAAACAGCAGAAATAAAAATAAGTAAAAAATATAAAAATTGATTCCATAAATAAAAATGAAAACCATATTTGTCTAAAAGACCTTTTTAATGTTCTGCTTCACTGTTTTCTTTCTGATAATGAAATATACAGTATGTATTTTATTACAGAAAATAATACTTCTTTTTACTTTTTGTTGGCTGTGTAAAACTGATCCTTCTTAATTTGACGTATATAGGTAGTAGAATAAAGACTGAGACATTAATTCCTACCATTTAGTAAAGCCTGACAACACTGTAAGTTCATTTCCTGAGCATACTGATCTCTACTGGCAATTTTAATTTCTGCCTTTCTGTTTATCTTCATCCTGGTACACTTTCTTCCCTTTCACTTCTAAATCCCTTATTTTAAAAAAGTATATGAAAGAATTAAACCCAAAGCAATTAAATTAAAAAGAAAATTCAAAATCCCTGTTTATTTTTTTAGATAACTTACTATTTCTAGGATAGGTCTATTATGGAAGAATTTAGTTGAATATTTATCTTGTGTACATAATCTCAGTTAAGCAGTAAGACCAACTCAGTCTACATGACAACATGAGCCAGTCTTCTGGAGTATTCTCCAACATTAGCCTGGTTTTTATTGATCTGCTTTAAAATACCTAGCCATTAACTTAAAACTAGAACTGCTTACACAAGAATTATTTCAAGTTTTTCTTTCTCTTAAGATATATCAAAGAACTTTTCCAATGTATTTTGTATGCTTAAAGATTTATACTGTGTTAGATTACCATAAGAAGCATGGCTGAATAGCTGCATTAAGAAATTTGTAAGAACAGGCCACAAAACAAACCTAAAGGAACAGCTGAAGCAATAACTCAAAGTGGCATTAAATGGAAATGTTCTAACCAACCCATGATGTACTATCATATACTGATTGCCTAAAGCTTTTCCAGATGAGAACAATATGTTGAACATGTATCTGACAGAGGCCTACATTGGTACAATATTACTTCACAGTTAGGTGATCACAAGCTGCCAAGTAATTTTAGAGATAGCCAGGGAGCAGGAGACAGACGTGATCTTGCCCTAAGGCTTCTCAGAAAGGCAGAAGAGTGACACAAAAAAAAATCCATGGTAGTACCAAAAAGCATTTTCAGTATTTTAGTTGTGCAAAACTCAGAGACCAAATATGCTGCAATGCTGAAAAGAAACAGGAAAGTAAGTGACATCTAGATACTTGTCAAAGAAGAGTTTACTTGCTTTTGTTTGTGACCTTTTGGATGAAGGAAAATCATAGCTTACCTAGATTTTAAGATCAGCAAACAGATTGATACTTGCCCAAAAGTATCACACACAGTCAAATGCATAAAGGTTAAATGGAGATAGAGAAAATCTCTTTGTCCATTGATTAGAAAAGCAAGAAAAGCAAACAAGAAGTATAAACCAAGGGGGACATATTAGATGTGATCAGTAAACCCAATACATAAAAAAAAAAAGTACATTAATGAGTAAAATTATCTCTTATACTAAAGAAGAAATATACATATGAATAACTGAAACTGTATAAGAAGAAATATATGTAGCTGTTTATGGAGAACCTATGAACTTATGAACATCTCAAACTGTAACAGTTTTAAATAGTATTTTAAATAGTATTTTTCAACTTTTTTTAAAGACTTCCAAACATTAAATTGCCCCCAAAGGGTTTATTTTTATTATTTGTTTTTAAAATTGTTTCTGGAATTTAAAAAGAACTTTAATTTGTATTATTTTCACGTAAGCTACTACTCTTACTATCAATATCTTAAGAAGGAAAAAGAAAAATTCCTTTCTTATGTTTTACTCATTTTTAATTCTTTTTTTAACAGAAATAATAAGCCAAAATATACAGCAGAACTTCAAATTAAATGTAATGCCAAACTCTGGCAAAATCTGCTTTATTTGCAGCAGACAAGTCATATGCCACCACTCTTTTAAAGTAGAAGTCAATTGTTAAACAATAAGATCTAAAGTAATGTTCCCCTGATCTGTTCTCCACCATATAGCCCTAATGTTTTGCAGCAACAAAGAAGCAGAAAAGGTCTTGATGCTCTTTAAGCACTGTTAATCAACAATTAAAATATAGGTGTGTTATCAATACTGTTTTCATCACATATCCAAAAAATAATCACATACTAGCTATCATGAAGAAATGTAACTCTATAGCAGTGAGAACCCATACTTAACACAAACACAATTTATTTCTACCTAGAAAGTCACTGAAATTTACTGGTTTGAGTAAAGTCTTGAAAGATGCAGTAGGAAAGGGGAGAGGAAAAATTTGGTTTTAAGGTTCTTTTTTCTTTTTAATTGCTTTATCTGGAGGTGAGGCTTTGCCTTTGCCCCTGGGGCCCGATGTGTGCAACATAGTAAAACAGTGGTCCTTCTGAAATAAACTTTTTTTTATATACTTCCACTGCCTTGGCATTCTTGGGAAGAATACCTGCATATGTTTATCACACAGCTGCTGTAATTCCATATTTATAGTCATATAGAAACATAGAATCCTATCGTCGTTTAGCTTGGACATGATTAGAATCATTGTCCAAATATTAGCCTAGCTCTGCAAAGTCCACCACTAACTCATGTCCCTAAGTGCCAGAGCTGCACATCTTTTAATTACCTCCAGGGAGCGTGACTCAGCCACTGCCCTGAGCAGTCTGTCCCAATGCTTAACAACTCTTTCAGTGAAAAAGTTTTCCTAGTATCCAATGCAAACCTCCCCTAGTGCAACTTGAGGTCGTTTTTTAAGAGAAGGAGGGTCAAAGCTATCTTTGAAAACTGGATTTATGACCTCCATTTAAGTATCTCGGAAAATATGGCTTAGAGAGTTTACTGGAATTGTCTGATTTGTGTCTAGGCTGTTTTCCTTTTATCAGTCATGTGGCTCCTGGAATCTAAGCAAACAGCCTCAATTCTGCAATATTGACCATAGTTTTGTTATTTACAGAGTGTTTTTGTAAGTGTTTGATTGGTAATAATGGGTGGAACCTGTTTTAATTTTCTCTGCAGTCTGGAATCTCATACCTTGCTCTTCTCATGCAACCAGGGACAAAAGTCGTTCCTGTTTCATGTGACAGTAGCAGCTACTGAATAATTTCAATGCAGATTAAACACTGCATTAAACCCCTTTTCATGCCTCTATAGAATACCAAATAATTAAATGCCTAATCCATAACTATGACATCCTACAAATTGACACGTAAAATATTGGGTTGCTCTATGTGCTACTTGATATAGTGTCTATCTGTTATTATAGACTATAATATAATTTTATTTGTATTATTCTTTATACAGAGGTGAACAGAAAGACTATTGATAATTACTCCTGATCTGTTTGATATAGACGATCATTTTGTTGAGGTCATTTGGGGTATTTTTATGTTATCCTCCTTTGCAAGATTCATTCGCTAAAAACAACCATTTTCTATCCCTTCCTTTCTTCTCCTAATCAATAAAAATGGATGATTAATTAAAATGTCTTTATGTCTGGTGTGGTTTTTTTGGTTGTGGGTTTTTTTGGTTTTTTGTTTGGTGTTTTTTTTTTTTTTTTTGGTCAAATATAATATGAAACTAAATAAAATTACCTGTCAGGTTATTGAAATTTATCTCAAAGTCTCCAAACTCTTTCCTAGGTGAATGCCAGTTCTACTAATATTAAAAAAGAAAAAACACCCAAAAGATGAATTTTACACTTGGCCATTGTCCAGACACAGATATATAAGATAAATACTAATCATTTCCTATGAAGTCTAAATCTACCAGTTGTTGTTAATACTACCCACAAAAATATTATAGATAATCTTCCAGTAAGTTTACTTTTGATATATTTGATTAATACAAACATTCATTCATAAGACTACAAATATTTCTTGAATAAATATATAGCATCAATTCTTGAAGACTACTTAAAGAAAAAATCTTCACAGAAACCTGTGGTTGCACCAGAAGTCTTCCAAAATCCATATTGTCTCTGGCATCAAAGGACTTCTCACTTTCATGTATCCAGATGTCAATACATATTTCTAAGTTTGCTCCTTTGGGAGTTACACAATTACATTGAAATCAATCAAATATAGATTTCTTCATCCTGAAAATCTTTAAAAAATGTTCTTCTCTGGAATGGATTAAATGCATGCTTATGAAAGAATGTGCTGATTTGGAATATAATTAACTCAATCTACTGTAAGACATAACATCATTTTCTAATACCTCATTTTCTAACCACTTTTCTGTATCTGGGTTTCCTGTAGGATTAAGACTGCAAACCATTAAGTACCGGGAACTTTTGTAAAACAAAATGGCTTTTTGTAAAACAGAATGGCTTTTTGTAAAACAAAATGGCTTTTTGTAGCAGTTTGAGGGAGAATTCTAAAATTTCATTAACTTTCAGTCCTATAGAAAACAAGCTGTTAAGCAATAATGTACTAATTATTTCAGCTGAACAGAAAACTGCAAGAGAGGCATCATGTCAGCCTTACAGTTTGATTCCCAAATTCAGCAGCTTGTTTCTTCAGTTTCTTTTAACTAGGCCGTTAGGGAATCTTCTGAGTTTCAGAGTGCAAAACAATGAGGTGTTGAAAAATTATGTTTCCCTTCTAACCTTGCTAGCCTTCAAGTGATATTTTCAAACTATCCCTCAGTTATGATGGAGAAAAGAAAATCTGGTACCCTACTCAAATTGATAAAGATCAGTGTAGGCACTATGTCAGGAAGCATTGGTTAATTCTTTCTTGAATCTTGAAGTAAGCAGCTTTTCCACTGTTTAGCAATCCAAAAAGACCGCCCTCTTTTTTTTTTTTTTTTTTTTTAGAGGCTTTAGATGCCTAACTTTATCTATTCTATACCTTTACCACTGTTGCCCAAGAAATAAACAGATACAGCTAAGTCTCCACCTCATTTTCAGTGACAGAAAATGAAGCAGACATGAAGAAAGAACAGACAGAAGCAGAAATGAAGAAAGTACAGAATTCATTGAGAGAACACAGACAGACAGTCCCGCTTGTCCTGACCCTGTGCAGTGAGCAGGCTGGGACAGAGAGTCCTCAGGAGCACTGGGGTTCCTTAGCCAGGCAGTCATATCTCACAGCTGTGCCTGTCCTTGGACTTCTTTATCTTCCCAACTGCCATGCCAGGTGGAAGCTGGGGGCTGCCAGGTCAAGAGTTGGTAGGGGTGGCTGCCCTCACACATACCCACCAGACACCACCAGTCCTGCCTGTGCTGGACTAACCAGTGTAGTAAAAATTCTCTCCCCCAGTAGTAGCCAAGTCTTTTCATCCTTGCTGGTCACACTTTGTCAAACTACACAGCAACTCCAGCACGTTTCAGTCATATGAAATTATTGAATTTTCAAGGGCAGAAACACCAAGGACCCTTAATGAAAAGTGGGCAGAGAGAGAAAGACTTGTCCATGAGTTTGATCCAACTGCTGCTGGATCAAAAGAGAATTTCCCCACCGATTAAGTGGGGAGCTAGGTACTTTTGTCCCCATCTGGAAAGTTTGAACATTACATTTAATCCCAATAACAGAGAGGAAATTTGCTGTCTATATGATGACTAAACCCAAGAAAAGCACATAATTAAAAGGAAGAGACATTTTAAATCTGTTTAAATAGGTGGAGAAAGTTAGAGGAAACTGGTTGCTCATTCCTGGATGCATGTGGGGAGAAGTACTCTTTTCTACCAAAAAGAAACAAATATATTGTTTTCAGTTTCTTATGGACTTAGTGATAATGCATGTCAGCTCCCAAGACAGATATTGGTCCATATCTGACTGTCTGCTGAAACATTTTTAAACTCTTGAATGAAAAAAAAAAAAAAAAAAGATTATGTAGCTACAGTGTACTCCATTTCTAACTTGTATTGACTTAGAATTAGCCTGGTAACATTAACATGTTCAACATCTAGACAACTGTCCCTATAGGTGAATATCACTTCATAATTTTTGTTTCAAAAGTTCTATTTCAGCTGGAGACAAATAGAGATGACAACATGAATCTTTGGGTTTGAATCACATATGCTTAAGTGCTGAAAGAACATAATATCATGATTTCCATTAGGAAAGTCTGAACCTCGTGGATGCTGTAGCCAAAGTTGGGTACTCCTTTTTCAGTATATATCAATATACTAATTCACTTTTTCCCTATCTGATATTTTAACTTTGTATGCAAACTTTTGTGTTCATACATTCTTCAAAGAAGATTTAATCCTAGAAATCAGATTTAATATAGCTAACAAACACTTCTAAGCAGCAATACATTCTTAATGCACAGAAATATGCATGCTGCAGTGACAAATGAATGATGTTATTAAATTTTTTTGTTATAAAGTTGTTATCTTTCTTTTCTTATTCTTGCATTATTATCCAGTGTAGTTTTTCTCACATCTATCTGTGTGGGGTTTTAAGAATACAGAAATAAATCATAGTATGGTTAAAAAAATACAGTGATGCTTATTTCCAAAAAAAATTCATAAAGTTATAAGTACATCTTATTTTGAGTATTCTTCATCACTTTATCTATTTTCAATATTACTTTTCATTTTTAGCATCAGTGAAGTTCTGTGTTATTTTACATTTTGGATTATTTTATCTACTTTCATAATTCCACAGCTAAAAAGAAATGTAAAGTAAAGCAGGAGAGGTTTTGGACAAAATCCTTATGTTTTAAACAGAGTCAGTACACAAAGTCATGTGCTTTTTGCAGAAATAACTGTGAACTTCATTTACATATGTTTTATCTGTAATTATCTATGTAGATTGGATAAACTTCTCTTGCATATAAATAGGCACTTAAGCCTAGAGTAACCTGATTGGCATGTACAATCAGGGTAACTGATCTTGCAGCTTCATGTCTAATATATCTATAATGCAGGTCAGTAAAATTCAGTTAATTTTCAATAATCTTTTGATGTTGGAAACATCCTGACCATTTTCTTAAGTAGTAAGTTAACAAAAATAGAATATTCGAACTGCATTTTCTGCATAATCTTGTAAGGACAGGCTAAAATTTCTTTCCTTCAGCTCCACAAAAGAAATCAGACATACTTTAAGATTGATAGCTAAACACAAGTAAAATCAGTAATTTTCTTTTGGCTGAGCTAATTTACCTGATTTGCTTAACCACTTTTTTAACCTTTCTGCCAAACTTTATGGTGGTAAAATTCACACAAAAAGGTACTGCATTTGTATTTTCCCCTCCACATATTACTTCACAGCAAAGGAAATTCCAAATAAATGTGTTAAAAACTTGCAAACTATTCTTATTACTGTTAATATTGATTTTTTAAAAAAAGTGTAAAAACTCATTTTAAGTATGTTGTCAATAGCTAAAGCAGTATTACCAGTAGCAGAAGAGTTTGTCCAAGATAACTCAGGTTAATAAGCATTTTATTAAAAAAAAAAAAAATTCTGAGTGAAAGAGTAACTGCAATCTGATGCTGCTTCTCCACAAAAGCACATTTACTTGCTCTTTGAATACTGTGTGCTAGTGGCTAGTCAGATCACTGGGGGCAAGTCAGAAGGAATGTGAAAATGTGACTTTTAGCTCACCTTAACATACCCTCTCCTCTGAAGTCCTCTTTCCTGCTCTCTTTAAATAACTTGGAGGCTCTTCCTTTTAATTCTAGGATGCAGAGGCCACTGAGGAGTATAAACATTGTTCAGGAACAGCATAGGGTAAATGAAAGCAAAATATGCTCCTTCTTCTTCATCTGAAATGCTGAGAGAGTGAATTAGACATAAGCCATGTGTCATCTCTGTGCTACTACATGAAATGTAAGATGATAAATTTTGGGCAGTTAAGCATACATATATTTTAAGAAAGTACAGAATAGCCAGTATATTTTTTATATTGTCCACATGTATATAAGACTTCTCACACATCCTCTCCTTCCATAAAAAATGTATGTGTATTCATTGAAGTAGTAAAACTTTGTATATTTTTCTAAGATCCATGTTAGACCTTTGATTGATTTTTCATATGCCTGGGAAATGACTGTTCCTAGAGCATATGTACTCTGGTCACACCTAGACCTTCCCTACATGATCAGAGCTATTGTACCTTTTACTGTATCACAGAAGTGAGAAGGAAAGGCTAACACATCTGGGAAGTGGGTTTGTACATATGGGAAGGATGGCATAGTGCATATATTACAGTAAAGGGAATTCTAGACAGAAATATGGTACCTCTAGTCAGTGAGTTAACAAAAATAAAACTTACCAAAAGCGTGATGATGCTGAACCACTGCGTGTTTTCTTATACGTTTCATGCTTTGGAGGGAGTCACAGCATAATAGTTCATTAGGCCACAGTCTGAATGTTTGTTTTTTGAATCACATGATGCCTTCTATAGTATTTAATTTCTTGTTTTTCTATAGAGTGTATTAACTTTAAAAAGAGTCATTTAGAAAGTCCACTATCAGAATACACTATAACTCAATAACTGATTAAAATAATGTCATAAGATGTTAAAAGGAAGAACATAAATACACTTTGCCAAATCTAAATTCAATTCAGTACTGCACTATTGCATATGACAAGGTATTATTTCTACTGTCCCCCGCCACCACCCCAAGAGAAGTCTAATCCAACTTGATGCATTCTGGACAAAATGTAAAAGTAAGGCCCCTTTTTTGTTCTTCAGGGGATATACATTTTTCCCACCATAGCTATTTTTAACTCAAAATACCCAACTGGAGTGTAAACTCATCTAGATAGTAAAATACCTTCATTATTTTAGTTGACTTTCTTAAGTCACTTTTCCAGCTGTGGGAGGATATCTGACCCTACTCTTCATTCATGCAGAGATAAGTCTTACATTCCTCAAGAACTAATACATTTGTAAGTAGTTGACCTATCTTACACTAAAAATCAGTGGAAAAAGCACGTATGTCAGACAAAGCACTGAGTATAAAGAAACAAAAATAGTTTTGTTGGTGAAAGAAGCTGCATATTACTAATTGCAATTCAAGCATCCTGGCAACAGGCAGAGGGGAGGAGTGATACTTCTACCTCTGATTTTGAAGTCAGTCATGGATCATCATTATATGCTGATCTTTCATTTGTCTCTTATGTGTTATATAAAGACCTGAAAAGGAAATGTATTTGTACATGAATAACAATTAATTTATTTTATAGCATATTTCACAGTGTTGTCAGCTAATTAAATTCTATCACTGAACCAAATATGATTGATTGTTACCTGCAGCTGTTCCCTGTAAATCTGTCTACAAGTAGCTGCTCTGGGATGGTAAGTATTCTGACACTCTCTAAAATACAGTCAGCAACAGAAACAGACAACCGTTGAAAATTTAATCTTATCAAGACTTTCACTGAACTCATGGGGATTCCATTTTTAATTAGAAAGAGAATGCCAGACTCTGAGTAGCTTGCTTAGCAAAGTTCACTAAGTAACATCTGATTAAAATACATAAGGTGGACAGCTTTATTTTCCCTCTAGGAAAGCCAATAGCTACAGAAATTATTATTTTCTTTGTAAGATGCATTTAGTCAGCTAAATGACAGGCTTGTCAAACCATGTGGCAGATTACCTTCTACTTTTTTATTTTTTTGAGTTTGTTTCCTACTGATGTGTCAGTAAAGAGAACACACTGCCAACCAGTGAATTTTGTTACAAACAATACCAAGTCATGTATGATGATGTGATAGGAGAGAATGCCTTCTGAGAAATGCTGCAATGATACAAAACTGGAAAGTAATTGATTAGTGATGGTGCTGCCATTCAGACAGATGCTGAAAGGCTGTGGAAGTGGGCATTGTGGAACTTCTTTAAGTTCAACAAGGGCTACTAATTGAAGAATCAAAGAATTATGGAATGCCTTGGGTTGGAAGAGTCCTTAAAAATCATATAGTTCCAACCCTTCTGTAGTGGATAGGGATGCCACTCACTAGATCAGGTCGCTCAGGGTCCCATCCAAACTGGCCATGAACACTTCCAGGGATGGGCCAGTCACAGCTTCTCTAGGAAACCTGTTTCTGTACCTGACTACTATCACAAGAAAGAATATCTTCCTAACACTTAATTGAAATCTCTCCTCTCTTTATTTACAACCATTCCCTCTTATCCTATCACTACATGTCCTTGGAAACAGTCTCCCTCCAGCTCACTTATAGGCCCCTTCAGGTAGTGGAGGGCTGCTATAAGGCTTCCTCATACCCTTTTCTTCCCCCGGCTGAACAACCCCATCTCTCTCAGCCTGTCCTCACAGGTGAGGTGCTTCAGTCCTCTGATCATCATTGTGACCCCCCTCTGGACCCACTCTAATAGGTCTACATCTTGTGCTGAGGACTCCAGATCTGGACACATTACTCCAACTGGGGCCTCTGAAGGGCACAGTAGAGGGGGAGAATCACCTCCTTCAACCTACTGGCCACTCCTCTTTTGATGAAGTTTGAGATGTGTTTGGCCTTCTTGACTGTGAGTACATGTTGATGGCTCATGTCCAGCCTTTTCTCCACCAGTATCCTCAAGTCCTTCTTTGTAGGACTGCTCTCAGTGACTTCTCCCAGTCTGTACTCATCTATGGGATTGCCTCCACCCAGGTGCAACTCCTTGTACTTGGAATTGAACTTCACGAGGTTCTCGTGGGCCCAGTTCTCAAGTTTGTCCAGGTTGTCCTGGAAGGCATCCCACCCTTCTGTTGTATCACCTGTACTGCTCAGCTTTGTGTCATCTACAAACCTCCTGAGGGTGCACTCAGTCCCACTATGTCATTACATGTCACTGAGGATATTGAAGAGTAGCAGTTCCAAGACAGAGCCCTGAAGGCATCACTCATCACCAGCCACTACCTTGACATAGATCCCATTGATCACAGCCTCTCTCTTAATCTTTTAATTGGTTCTGATCCTCCCCAGTACCCCTCCTAATAAGGATAGGAGTTGCCTTCATGGATTCCTGCTGAACTGTTTAAGTTCTGGAAGGTAGAGAAGTTGATCACAATATTCACAGGTTCCACATTGTACCATAGTGTGGTTTACTCTCTTCTGCAAACTGTGGACAAACTCTTAGTGATGTGACAGCGTCTGTGAAACTAGTGAGCTTTGTGGTGGGAATGAAGAGAAAGAGGGTAAAATATATAGAAGCTGCATTTTTATTTTTGGAAAATAAGCATCAGATCAGGCTTCTAATTCTTGATACCAGTGACTCAATTTGGTTAACATTAATTGTTCACAAAAACTAATAGGAAAGGACAACTAGCATCTTTAATGTGGAAAGGTAGAAGTTTTAAAAGTTTCTCTCACTGCAAATACAGAGCAGTGTGATCCCTGTTCCATTTATTCTGGTAAATGTAATTTCTGGATTCATACATTATAAACAATATATGCAGACTGGCTCCTAGGTACCAGAAAATAACAATGGCAATAATGAAATATTAATGTTGGCATCTGGCCTCTTCAATGTCTAGTTAAACTGGAAATGGAAACCAAACTTACACATTTTTTCTCAAAATGAAGATTTTTCAATAGGTATCTATCTTTTTCCTGGCTTTTTTCTTCATTATTAATTTGAAGGACTTTTCAGGCTACATGTGATAGCCTTTACCAGAAAAAAATAGCTAACTCTCATACTGACTTAGAAGCTTGCTACATCCTTATCAATCCAGTACTTATCTAGAAGCAATTCAGACCTGTAGCTTACTCATATTAAACTTTATTTTACTCCCCAATCAATTCTAGTGTTTACCAGTGCTTTTTCCAGAAGTAAATTATCACTATATAAGTGAAAGGAAAAAAGAATTAGGCCATCTTCTAATCTGAACACTTATTTTACAGAAAATTATTTGCTTCAGTCAAAATAATTGCCATTTCTTATTTAACAAACAATTATCAATTGCTTTTACTGAAGCAAGCATATTCTCTGATGCGAAACTGTGTGTGTACTCTGTGCGTGCAGAGGTATACCCATCTCTGTATTTTAAATAATGAGATGAAAAGGTAGACTTCAACTCCGTGTAAGAAAGCAGTGAGTATATTGACAAATTTGTGAGCATGTTCATATGTAATGTAACGGCCAGTCTTCGCGAACGAAGAACCGGGGAAGGTCTTTCCACCTTCCAGCCTGAGCATTGGATTGTTTAGGTGAGACACAGTGTGTGCTGAACTGAGCCCACCCTTTAATCTTAAGGTTCATCTACCGGGGCCAAGCAAGCTTGGACGGTGGCAGCGAGGTCCTCAGGACGTAGATGGATTGCCTTACAGGGCTAACGAGCTCCATCTGCCCGGGGAGTGGCCCCGACCGGGAATCGAACCCGGGTCTCGGCAGTGACAGCGCCTCGTCCTTAACCACTAGACCACCAGGGGCTCCCATGTTCATATGAAGAGAATAACTAAAAGCCTATCTTAGGTGCAACTATGTGGGCTTGTGAGGCTGAGAATAGTTTCAAGGATGTTCCTGTGGCCTTAAGCAAAAATGGCAAACTAAAAGAAGGCACAGAATGCAGAAACGCTGGCAAATTATTTCCAGATTGCCTGGTTGCTAGGAATGCACTGCCCTGCTTACTCTGTACTCTACTCTGTTCAGTTCATGATTATGTATAAGTAGCAATTTTTAAACGAGAAATGAAGAGGTGAGAAGCAGCCTCTAGACAGTTAAGTAGATCAGAAGGCCACCAGCAGTTTCAAGGCGCTTAACTGCATGGTGAATTGAAACTGGAGTACTTCTTCCCAAAATGGATACATGGCATCACTTTCAGCTCACTTATTTGCTCTTACAGTTATATTTTTAACTTACCTTCTGCATATTTCTGTTTCATGTAGCTTAAAGTTCAGTTCAGAAGCTCTAACACAGAAACCTATGACCTCTCACATCTGCCCACCCTTCTGTAGACATCCCCAAACTCAAGAGTTGAAAGAGGGATTCCATTATCCCTGCAGTTATAGTGTAAATGCATTTTACTCAACACTAGAGAGGTTTTGGTCTAGAAATAAAACATGTAAGTTTATACTGAGGGAAATGAAGAGAGGCATACCTGCACGACAGCGGAAACACAAAGCTGTTTTGAAACTCATAGCTTTTAAAACCAGAAAGACCTGTGCTGTTTGTCCATCTACATGCTGAATTTGGCTGGGGTGGAGTTAACTTTCATATTACCTAGCATGACTGTACATTTTGGATTTGTACTGAAATAGTCTGGATAACGCACTGATGTTTTGTTATTGCTGAGCAGTGCCTACAGAGCATCAAAGCCTTCGCTGCCTCTCCCACTACCCCACCAGTGAGGAGCCTGGGGTGCACAAGCAGCCAGGACAGCTGACTCAAAATGACCCAAGGGATATTTCATATCATATGGCATCATGCTCAGCATATAAAGCTGGGGAAAAAGAAGAAAGGGACATTTGGAGTGATGGTGTTTGTGCTCCCAAGTAACTGCTATACATGATGGAGCCCTGATTTTCTGGGGATGGCTGAACACCTGCCTGCCCATAGGAAGTGGTGAATGAATTCCTTGTTTTGCTTGAATTCTTTATTTTTCTTTGCTTATGTGCATGGCTCTTACTCTACTTATTAGAACATCTTTATCTCAAGTGTTGAGTTTTCTCGCTTTTACTCTTCTAATTCTTTCCCCCATTTCACCAGCAGGTGGATGAGAAAGTGGCTGTGTGGGGTTCAGTAGCCACCTGGGGTTAAATCATGGCAAACTGGATTTAACCCTTTCTCAGCAAAGGCAAAAGATTCCACATAGTGATTTTTCCATTCAGCCAATCAACCTTTCAAATAAAAACTACTTATTTTTCTGCTGATAGAAATGTTATTTCCTTCCTTGAAAAACCTGGTGATTAAGAAAGTACAGGTTATGAATCTCGACCTTCAGAAATGCCCTTCCACTGCTTAAAAAATAATTGTCTCAAAGTTATTATTTCCTCATATATTTTTACTTTATTTCAAAGTGTCTTCATTTTTGCTTTTTTTTTTCAAAGAAATTACTACCTTTTTCTTCTTTCACTGCTAAAATAATTCAGAGACACAGAAAATACATTCATTTATAGTGCATTTTCAGTAATCTTCTAAGTGTCTATTACCTCAACATATGAATTTCACTTTATTTTTCATATACTTCATGTTGAAGTTCAGTTCTACAATGGCTGACATTTTTGAAGTTAGAGTTTCCCAGAGAAACAATTCAGTATTTCTTTTATTGTTTTTGCATATGGGAATTCCAAAGCTGAAAATGTCTCATTTGTCCTTTCTAAGTATTACCTGAGTTTTAAAACTAAGACTGAAGCCAAATTTCTTCAAAAAGTCACTTAAATACATTGAATCTTTACTCTTATTTCCATGACATTTCCACTATAACCATCATGGTAAACCATTTCAGTCTCCAGTTTACTCTCTGTCCTGCTTTGGATTACTAGGACGTATTAGTGGGACACATTAACTTAAAAGAATTTGACCATGACCCACAAGTCTTGCTCTACCAAGCTTCTATTCTACTGTGAGTTATTTCATCTCAGTTTTAACAATGCTGCTGTATGAAATCAACAGATGTATAACCTTGAATCATAAAGGAGCTGATCAGAACTTCCTATGAATGGAGGATACTCTAAGGAATCATAAGGGTTTTTTTAAGAGCAATTGGAAAATAAGAAAAAAGCTTTCTCCCAAGATCCGTTTGTCCTTTAATTTTCAAAGTTCTTCCAAGCCATAGAAGTTTATTTGACTATACAGCAATTTATGTCTGATATTCTGATAATCATATGCTAGCATCTTATTAGATACAGTTACTCTTCTTCATAATAGTAACATGAAGTTAAAGTCTGAGGAAATAAGATAGGAAATGAAGTCTTGCTACCTAACTGATTTTCAGAAAGGATTAAAAGTATTGTATAGTAAGTAGGAATAGTACAAATACTGATTTTTTTTTCACACATACCAAATTTGCATCTATAGAATCTTTCATTTTTAATCATCATGTATAAATTTTAAGTACTGCTACAAAATTTTTTTTTGCATATACTTACTAGTTTTCTCTTTAAAAGATTTCCAAATACAGCGGAGTTAATTCTTACCAAGCAGAAGAGAAATATCCTATTCAGAAATATTATAATTAACTGGAATAATACCTAAAAGTTCATCTTATGCTAGCTGAAGTATTTGCTTTTTCATTTTCTGTTTTTGTGCAGATGTTTTGGCTGATATGAACTTTAAAATTGCTTTATATTGTATTTCACACTAAAACATAGCAATTTACTGATTTTCTTTTTCAGAAATTAAGAAAAACATTTTAACAAATGAACTTAACAACGTTTTTGAAAGCTACAAACTGCATATACTGTAGACAAATTGTTTTATAATGAAGGGTGATAAGGGCAGGACAGAACTGAAAGTCAAGGAACTACATTCTTCTACTGCAGATAGGAAGGTAAACTGAAATACCAATCATGAGAATGGAATAAGTATGTTATTATAATAACAAAATTATAATTAGGCAATACCACTTTATGCAGAGAAAACACTCATACTGTAAACGATGAGATGTACATGTTTGACTTTGTGATTCAGCTCCCTATGGTATGTAGTTGCTTTAATTCTCATCGATAAGGGTTGCCGCTGAGCATCCTGTATGTTGCAGAACCATTCAACACATCACATGACCATGAGTTTATGGTCAGCAGCAGCAGCAGTAACGGGACCTCTGAAGGTCTAACCTGACTCACTGTATGCTCTAAAAAGGTGTACTGCTTACCAGGGGCTCACATCAGGGAGGTTACCCAGACACTACCAAGCCTCATACAGCCCACTGATCTTTATCTGCTGCTGTTTTTTTGTGTGAGCAACAGTAATACAGCCAGGAACAGCCTGAGGAGAACCATTAAGGATTACAGAACCCTTCGAGCACTGGAGAAAAGATAATTTTTTAATCATCGTCCTGAGCAAAGGAAAAGTGTTTGAAAGGACCAGTCAAATCTGGTTAATCAGCAAATGGTTACAGGACTGTTGCCACAGCGAGGGGTTCAACTACTTAAACCACGGGTCTTGCTCTGAGAAACCTGTTCTGCTGGGGGCAGATGGGGTCCATCTGTTGGAGAAGGGAAAGAAAACCTTTGGTCATAGACTTGCTGAGCTGGTGAAGAGGGTTTTAAACTAAAATTGCTGGAGGATGGGAGTCTTAATCCATCCCAGTCCTACCAGTTTGATGTCAGTTCCAGAACGAGGTGCCAAGGGCCTGGAGAGGGGTTGCAGATCAGCAGGAGAGCATCTGAATGGCAGCAAAAGGTGCTCAACCCAAATGCCTCTAATCAAAGGCACAAGTCGTGGGGAATAAGCAAGAGGAGTTAGAGACGTGCACACACCTGCATAGCCACGACCTTTTGGGCTTCATGGAGATGTGATGAGATGGCTCCTATGACTGGAGTGTCGGAATGGAAGGATACAGATGTTTTAGGAAGAACAGGCAGGGAAAATGAGGAAAGAGCATCTATGTAAATGACCAGCTGGGCTGCATGAAACTCCACCTGGAGATGGATAAGGAGTCAAAGGAGGTCTTATGGGTCAGAATTAAAGGGAAGGCAGGGACAGATGACATTATAGTGGGGATCTACTACAGGCCACTCAACCAGATAGACCAAGGCCCTCTGTAGACAGATAGAAGCAGCCTAATAAACCCAAGCCCTGGTCTTTATGGGGAACTTCAAGCACCCTAATATTTTTTGCAGTTAAAAAACCATAGGGCATAAACCTTCTGGAATGTGTTGATAATAACTATCTTTTCCGAGTGATGGAGGAACCAAAGAGGAGAGTTGCTATGCTGGATGTTGTTCTCATCAACAAGGAAGGTTTGATGGGGAAGGTGAAACCCAAGCTCAGCCTTGGCTGTAATGACCATGAAATTCTGTACTTCAGTACCCTTAGGGCAGTGAGGATGATTTGCAGCAAGCTAACTATTCTGGACTTCGGGAAAGTAGACTTTGGTCTCTTCAAGGATCACCTTGGTAGAGTGCTATGGGACAAAACCTCTATAGGGAAGAGAGACACAAGAGAGCTATTTATTATTCAAGGATCACCTCCTCTAAGCTCAGGAATGATGCATCCCTCAAAGAGGAAATCAGGCAAAAATGCCCGGAGGTCCGTACAGATAACAAAGAGTTCCTGGACATTTTCAAACACACACAACAAAAGAAGCCCACAGAGGGTGGAATCAAGGAAAGGTAGCCTGTGAAGAATACAGAGAAATTGTCCAAGCAGCCAGGGATCAAGTTGGGAAAACTAAATAATTAAATCTTGTAGGGGACATTGTCGTGGGAGAGTGGAAGGCTTAGACGAAGTTATAAAAAAGCCTTGCTGCTGAGTCACAAGGTACAAAAAGGACTACCTTGTTTTCTGACCTCCTTCTCAGAGAATGGTTTAAATTTAAAGGAATTATAGAGATGTGACTAAACCACTTTGTCCCACAGACTATAATGATGGCAAAACAGATACATATATTTATATGAAATTATTCATTTATTTATTATGACAAATAAACAGGTGAACAAATGAAAATATCTTAATCAGAATTATTTACTACACAGTGTAAAAGCTAAAAATCTGTCATAGTTCAGATTTTAGCAAGGAATTTTTCTTTCCCTTCCCCCTGCCATGTGTGTCTTGTGTATAGGCCATCAGGTAGCTATCAGGTGACCCAAAAAAATCGGTCAGTCCACTAATTGCCCAGAGATTAGTCTCCTAGGAAACAGGCAGATGGAGGATCTAAAGTCTACTTTTTTCTCTCGTCTCTGGGGCAACAGGGGGAGGAGGAATTTTGGTGGGCTGAGGGTGTGGCTGGCACGCCGGTCGGGAGGAGAGGCTGGTGTGCCAGTGGGCTCAGGACGTGTTGCAAGTTGCAGACACTGCCTGTGTTTTTGTATTTTTCCTGTTGGAGGGCAGTTTGCTGTTGCTCTCTACTCAGCTGTTGTTGGCTGCAGGCCCTGCTTAAAGCGAACTCTAACCAGCTGAAGATCGTGAGTTTTCTTCCATTGGGAGAACTTTCTGTCTGATTGCTGGTTTTTTTTCTTCCTTTCCCTTCTCCCCCCTTCCCCCGCCTCTCCCTCTTTCCTTTCCCAGTGTGGGAAGGGAAAGGGAACTGAGGTTTTTTTGTTGTTGTTTTTTTTTCTCCGACATACCCTGGAAGGTGTTGTTTTTCCCCCCATCCCAAGTGGCAGCGACCAGGGATCCCACAGCGCCACCTGGTGACGGGCACTGGACATTACAAGTTATGCACCTCCAGTGACCCAACAGCGCCACCTGGTGAATGGTACGGGACATTGCAAGTTTTGCATCTCCAGTGACCCAACAGTGCCTCCTATTGACTGTGGTTGGAATTGCACCAAGGGGCGCAAGAATTGAACTGTTTACTCTTCCTTTTGCTGATTTATCGGTTTGGTTTTGAAGGGGTCATTTGTGGGTATAGGAGTGTTGTTTGGTTGTTTTACTTTTTTTTTTTTTGTTTGTTTGTTTTTTTTGTTGTTTTTTTTTGTTTTGTTTTGTTTTGTTTTGTTTTGTTTTTTGGTGTTTCTGTTAATACACACATACTTTTAATAAAAGGCTGTTATTTTTCCTTTTCCATAATTTGTTCTTTTCCTTCAATCGGAGCCTTTTAATTTTAGATTTATAATTGCTTAGAAAGAGAAGTTTGGGTCTTTTCTCCTAACCTATCATCAGCAAAAGACCCTTGTCTCATTTAAACTGGGACAAAATCTTAAAAGGATATTATATAAGAAAGTAGTATAGTGCACTGTAACAAAACAATTATATTAAAGCAATTGTATCAAAGCTAGCAAAATAAACAATCTTTAAGTAGAGACTGATACAACTCACAGTAAAGGATAGTGGGCAGATTCCTCTCTTTCCCTCAACTCCTGGGAAGCAACCATGAAGAGGTGTCCTACATCATGGGAAAAGCTCCACACTACAAAGAAGTATGTAGAAGATCTGCCGTATGGAAGTTGGACTGAGCTTTTATAGTTATGAGGTGATGGACTGGTAGTCACAGATTTACAAGTTCGCAGACTAACTTATGTCACACCCTGTTTCAAAAAAACAGGAGATGTGTATTCGAAGTCTGGGGAACCAGGATGGTCTTAGCATAATTCAACATCAAGACAGCATCCTGGTGCCAGCAGTTGACCTTGCATGATAGCTTGCATGATGGCCTGCATGATGGCTTGCATAGTATGCAGTACTGGATTTTAGGTCTGTTCAGGGTGGGCTGTCCTGCCACAGACATCAAGGGCAACAAGAAAAACTTCAATAGGTATGTTGGTGATCAAAGGAAAACTAGGCTAAAAGAGGGCCCCTTTCAGGAAACTCATAACCTGAGATATGAAGAAGGCAGAGGTAATCAATTACTTTTTTGCCTCAATCTTCATCAGCAAGTGCTCCAGCCACACTGCCCCAGTCCCAAAAGTGAAAAGAAGGGACTGGAAGAATTAAGAACTTTGACATATGAATGCAAGAGTTCAACATTTCTAAAATATGTAGCATAGATGGTCTCTCTCGTTTCACCAGATTTTTTATTTTGTGGAAGAGAGGCTTTTCAATCTCATTTAGTAGCACTCAACACAATATAAAAACTAGTAATTTCCCTTGGAGATAAATTAATTACATTTTGACACACCAGCCCTATGATATTATTGAAACGTTCTAAAACTGGTTTTTTTTCTAATGTTATTAATTTAGATCTATGTTTCCAGATGTATTACTGAAACTTAAAAGGTCTTGACTAACTTCTTTGAACTTTTTCACATTGCATGTCTACAGGTGCCTAGAGATTTATCACTGTTCACGTCACGCGTGTCCCAGTTTTGTCATTAAACTGTCACTGGATAAAATATAAAAAGAGTTTGAGAGTAAAATGGAACCGTGGTTTCCTTAACCTTCCTGCAACTGTGTCCTACTTTCTAGCCAGCATGCTACATTTTGTTCTCTCTGTAACATTTCCTTCATCCTTTCTCCAAATCTGACTTCAGTTTCTTTATTGAACTTGATTTATTTTTTTCATAGTGCCAAAGCTTTCTTTGAAGAGATGGATAGTGTTTCCTTTATGAATCAGACTAGCATATATCTAAAGGTGATGGTGTCTTATAAAGGGGTAAGAGTACTGGTGCAAACTCCTTCAGCCACTTTCCCTAGGTTGAACTTTAAAATAATGCTTTATGAAAAAAAAAAAAAGTATGCGCTATTCTGGTTGCACGTTAAAAATAAAAATTCTTTCAAAGAATTATCACCTTCCTTTGATAAGTAGTGTGGAAAAAAGCCAGGGCACACCCAGGGTGTTTTGGAAGAAACACCTATAAAAACATTCCAATTACCTGTAGGAGAGATATAGAAAACCTACTCGAATCAGACTTTGCAAACCCTAAATTTCAGCATTAGGTCCTATATTTAGGGTTATTTGCAATGAGCTGTGTAGAGTTCCAAGTGTCCCAGAACCCACCTCATAACTGGGATAATTTGATACATATCTGTCTACATATGTAGACATAAAATGTCTACATACTGACACCAAAGGAAAAAAAAAAGGGAAAAAAAAAGGGTAATGACATAAAATGCATGTGTTTTCCTCTTTTTATTTTAAAAGAAGCCTCAGTCAACAGTTAAGTTATAATCAAGACCAAATTTTCCTTTAAGAAAGTTTCAGGTCCTGAATAATATTTATGAATATGCATTTTTGTAGAAAAACTCAAAATGATAAAATGCATCTGCGTTACTGAAAATATATATGGCATGAAAATTCAGCATAAGTTAGTCAAGTAGATGAGTGTCAAGGACATACTGATAAATGAACTTGTCAATGACATAAACCTCAAATGAAAATTCAGCCTTATTGCTGTCTAACACTAGTAAAAAAAAAATTGCAAACTTCAATACTTTGTAGCCTGCTCATTGCACAGCACAGACATCATAATTACATTGCCAGACTATAGCAAAAGGCATAATTATGATCATGCTTAACATTTATCTAGGACCTTTCATCCAAGGATCTAAAGTGCTTTTGTAAACAATAACTAATGAAACATGTTTATAGCTTATTTTCTGCTGCAGACAACAAAAATAGCTCTCTTTCCTTATACATGCCTTTCATTTAATGTTGTAGGATGACAGGTGGGAAAGTAGAAAATTTCTTCTGATTAATATTACATCAACAAGTTCATCTTTCATGCTTTGTCATTTTACAAGGCTATGGAACCACTGCCTTTAACACATCACACACAAAACCATCTCTGGGACTTCCACTACCCTTTGTGAAGAGCTGTTTCACCTCTTCTTAGACATTTAGCAAGTTTCTGTTCTAAACTGCAAGATCAGAGAAGGTTAAAACATCTTTTTCTAGTCCTTGACCTGCGTCATGCACTTAATGCACCTTATGTTTTTGTCTGTTACCCCCTTTCACAATAACAGAATGTCACAGAAAATCTTCATTAGATCATCTGTGATGGCACCTCCATAAAAATTGAGGAAAAAAAATACAGCTCCTATCCAATATAAATCTTCTAAGTATTCTAGATTATCTTTGAAGCCCATTATGCAAAAAAGACTATTAACAGTAAAAAGAACAAAAGATGCACAGAAGATGCAGACAACACAACAGATGTGTACCATGTCCCCACTTCCATTTTCTCACCATTCTACAGCTGGGCAGGATTGAACATGTCCAGAGTATTTTCACCAGGCAACATTCAGCTCAGTCGCATCACAGAATAAAAGTAGGGATAATGTCTGCACACATATAAGATGCCCCAGTTTGCAGTCAATCGTCTATGTGTCATTCCAGAGAATTGTTTCTCAATATCCCTTTTCTATGCTGGTATTTAAAATAAATGGATAAATTTTAAAATTAATTCTCAATTTTGTAAGAACATTAATTTATTTCATAATAATTTATTTCATGTTAATAAAAAAGTGGAAAGGCTGACTTCAATTAAAGTGCAATGAAAGTACATTCAGTAAAATTTACTATTAGAATATTAGAATAGTACATTTAGGGTAAATCTAACAAATACAAGAAGGATTTTACAGCATATAAAGCCTGGGAAACAGAGTAAAGAAGTAAGTGTATGCAAACTTATGAAAAATATATCTCTATATATGTATGTTTATATGTCCATGTATGTATATAAACACACAGACATATATATATTCAGATATAGATGTATTAATTTATAAATGTAACCAAATATTCAAATAAAAAAAAAAAAAAAAAAGAAGAAAACCGAAGAGCAAGAGAAGGAAAGAGATTCAAGTGTTTGAAGTTCACTGGGTTTCCTTCACTGTCTCATTTATCTTTCAGGCAGTACTTTGCCTACTCACTAGAGTAGGTGGCTCACATTTTGTTGTGGGGGTTTATGTCTTTCTAAAAGTTCACACTGATTCTTCTGAGATATTTTTTCTGCCCCTTTTGTGATTTTGAACCCATCCTTGTAAATGCTGTATCTATATTCTGTGAATATTTAATACAGTTGCTGTTTTCTTGGCAGAGAGCTGAATCATCTTGGTTTTTGCCTTAGAAACTGAAAGCTAGTTTAAATATGCAACTATTTTCTTCAAGTCATTCCTGTAGGCAGGAGGGGGCAAATCTGCTTCTGGAAAGAATTCAATAAACGAAGCTTCATGAAGTGATATATATATATATATTCAGGATTTGAGTGAGATTTACCTACAAAAGAATATTAGTAATTGCTAGAAGTTATGTTTCCTAAATAAATGAATAAAAATTGTTCCAAAATTAAAGAATGGATGCTTGAAAGGTATCAATATATTTGGGGCTGCTTCCGTTATGTTCATTATCCTTAATGGTTCTGGTTTTATTTTTCTTCTTGTGGGAAATAAGGAAAAGGAAAATATTTCTATTTACTCTTGATGTTTTAGTTATCTATACAAAACTAAAACTCACAAGACTTGCTTAAATTTAAAGAAAAGCTGAAGAAAAGTTTGGAATAAATGCAGTGACTACAGATCAGAATTATCCAAAATAAAAAATTTACATTGGAATGTTTCTGACTCATCTGGGCAGTGAAAAGCCTACCCAGCATCTAGTGGATGACTGGATGACTTGTAGGCAGTGTCTTTGCAATTCTTCACATTCCAGTCCTTATCCAGGGCAAGAAATAGAGTAATTAAGATTTCAATGAAATCCTAATGATTGAAGTCTAACTCTGATAGAGCTTGATAATTGGGTCAGACAAGAAAAAAAAGGCTATAGAATGTGACTTTTTGAGAAGTATTCTGATCCAATACATACTTTAATAATACCATAAAAGCTTTTAGCAGCAGAATTCAGATCAAATGCAAAATAACTGCCATCCTGCCAGATATTGTTAGTACCAGCAACATTGTTACAGGAGTGCCCAGAGACTTTAGACTAAATTGGAATCCATTATGCTGAGTGTTTTACATATACATAGTACAAAATGATATTTGATTGCCTAAACTGACAGTCTAAACTGTCAGAACAGGTGGAGGTAAGAAACAAGCATACAGAAGAGGCCAAAGACTGGCTAATTCCTTATAGGTGGGTGTGAAAGCAGATGAAGCTGGTCCTGACCCAGACAGCCAGCTGCAAAATAATATTTACCCAGGAGACATGTAACTATGTTAGCATTGGAAATGGAAAATTATAGCTGATAGTGTAGATACATCTTAAAATGTCTCTGTGGCTTCTAGACTGTAGGTGGTTCACGCTGAGCTGCTATGAAACATGGATAAGGCAATCTTCTTTTTTCATTGTACACACATTCCTATCTTCCCTTGAGCTTCCAAAGAAGCTATCATAATATCCAAAATCACAGTAACCTATGCTCCAACTCTACAGAGATGATTGATTTCACATAATGTAAATGGCCTACATATTTCAGTTATAGACTTAGAAACTGATTAAAATAGAAATATTTTTTATTAAGTAAGCAGAAATTAATCACTATTTGTTATCATAAAATGTCTGAATCATAGCATCATTTAGGTTTGAAGAGACTGTTAAGATCATCCAGTCCAACCATTAACCCAGCACTGCCACATCCACCACTGAACCATGTCCTAAGTGCCATGTCCATGTGTCTTTTAAACACCTCGAGGGATGGTGACTCCACCACTTTCCTGGGCAGCCTCTTGCAATGTTTGACAAATCTTTTGGTGAGGAAATTACTCCTAATGTCTATCTAAACCTACTCTCATGCAACTTGAGGCCATTTCCTCTTGTCATGTCACTTGCTACTTGGGAGAAGAGATCAACCCCCACTTCGCTACAGCCTCCTTTCACATGGTTGTAGAGAGCAACCCTGAACCTCCTTTTCCCCAGGCTAAACAACCCCAGCTCCCTCAACTGCTCCTCATTAGACCTGGCCACACTATTTCTGATGTAGGCCAGGATGCCATTAGTGGGCACATTGCTGGCTCATGTTCAGTTGCTGTCCACTGGCACGCCCAGGTCTTTTTCCAGAGGGCAGTTTTCCAGCCCCTCTTCATTCCCCCAGCCTGTAGCACTGCATGGGGCTGTTTTGACCCAAGTGCAGGACTTGGCACTTGGCTTTTGTTGAACGTGATGCAACTGGCCTCAGCCCACTGATCCAGCCTGTCCAGATCCCTCTGTAGAACTTTCTAGGTGCAAGCACAGCAACATTCCTACCCAGCTGTCTGCACACTTACTGAAGATGTACTTGAACCCTTCATCCAGGTCGTTGATAAAGATATTAAACAGGAGTGGTCCTAAAGTTGAGTTTATTCTGGTTAATTGCTTCTAATTCTAAGTATTACACTTTTTCCCCCACCCTGGGAATTTTTATATTCAGCATGTACTAAGTTAAAAATCAAGTGGTTGCCAGTGGTTTAAGACAGATCTGACATATTCCTTGATAAGGCAGATAGAAAAATAATCAGCATATACAATGTTTTAGTCAAAGAAAATGGACATACAGAAAAATGTTGATTGTTTGTTTCTTGTGTTTTTTTTTTGTTTGTTTGTTTGTTTTAATCTAATGAAAGAGTGTATAAGTCTACAAAACTGCTAATTTATCATACATGCTAAACTTCCAAACATGCTGACGTTGAACTCAACATCAAAATATACAAAAAAGTTATTCTAAGTATTTTAGAATGAAAACCAAGAAAATATGCTCTGTTTTATTCTGACAGTTGTTAAGAAACATTGTTCAGTTTTCATAAGTTGAAAATGAATCAAATTAAAATATGAAAAGCTAATATAAAAATATATATATTCAGGAATTTCCTACTCTTCAAGAAAACTAATCAGTACTGAAAAGCTATGGTTACTGTTTTTTAATATTTATTACCTTTATATGTCAGTAAAAATGTAGTGTTTGTTCTTGAAATAAAGCTTTTTCTACATTCTGTCCATTATATACCTATACTGACTATAACTGTTATAAACAATGTTAAGGGAATTAAAAAGTTATGATACATTTTTAAAAATGACAAAATTTTTTTTTAAATTACCATTGAGTAAAACAAATTTCACTCAAAATTATAGATTCTCCTTAGCATGGATTCAAACTATGAAATATCTTTATGAAGAATTACACTGATGGTTATTCTGCTTGAAGAATATAAATTTATTTATCTATTCTGAGTTTAGCAGAATTGGAAAGTCCTTAAATACTCTCAACAATATTACTTTTGTCAAAGACAATGAGCAAAATTGTAAATATGTATAAAGAACTTTCAAACTGTATTACAGACTATGCTTCTTATTCAGTGCTGGCACTACATTTTTTTTTAATCTTTTGCCCTATTCTTTATGCAATCCCTAATTACTGGTTGAAGGTCAAGTGAGCAAGTTATGTCAATTGATTCTACTTTTGCTACAGAACACAATTTTTCTCACATTATTGCATTGTCCATGTACTGTTACTAGTATAATGGAGTTGACCAATGTAATAATATTTCAAATGTTATTTCATCCTACTTTAAATTTGTATGTATTTTTATCTAAACTATTCTTCTTTCAAGTAAAATTTAAGAAAATGATTCTCAGAATTACCATTTCTGTAATAAGTGTCATATCTGAACTCTTCTCAGGATAAGGAATGGAAGCAGTTATTGAAAGTTACTCCAGAAGCCTACCATATAGGATCCTTTTGAATGAGATATTTAGCATTTTCTTTTAAGCTAACGGGCAGTGGAATAACATTTACTAGGAGTCACATAAAAAAATAATATATTCAAACAGCCTTTAAACTTAATTATAAATTATTTTAATTTAAACTGTGATAGTATTCAGTAAATGATTTATTATAGTACTAGTAAATGTTCTCCATAGTATAACAATTTTCCACTTCATTGCTGCCATTTGAAAATGACGTCAGAAATTGCTGCACTTATTTCTTCTTCTTAATGATTTATTGTCATGGTGGTGAAGCATTTCAGCTAGCTACTATAGTTTCCTCTTCCATTAGTGCAGTTGAAAAACACCTTGCTGTTTTCTCAGATCATGGTAAATAACTATTCTTTCTCTTTTTAAGTTCTAATTCTTATGATTTGTCTAGACAGCAATAGAAATTTCAGTTTTGATAACTATGATGGAATTTTAATGTGCAACACTAATTTTCCCTTAGTCCTTACAGTTGTTGACTATGTCACAATCCTTGTTAAGAAACCGAACAGTGTAAAAGAAAACAGAACAAGAAAGAATCTGGATTGGTCATAGTTATTACCTCTGAGTAGAGTTTCAGTTCCTAAATACTGGATCAATTATTAACATTATGTGATTTTTGCAGATGTGGATGCAGCATTAGCATTCACTGTGAACATAATTTGTTACATTTTTTTAAATTTAAATTTATATATATATATATAACTTAAATTCATTACTCTCAATACAAAACCAAAACCCTGCCCAAATATTGTTATTAGCAATAATGTCCCCTGAAACAGATTGCAAAGGCAGTCTAATTTAATGCTCAACTGCTCTTTCTGTTAGAATGTTAGGAACTAAGAATATGGTTCCTAACCATGAAATCTTTTGCTATACATTGGTTCTTGCAGCAAGTCCAATTCACAGAGAAGGCAAGTAAACAATCTTTCTTATAAAATCTGAATTTAAGCTGTGGAAAAGTGTGGATTTCTTTCTTGATTGCCCTTTGTATTTTATCCAGGAAACATGAAGACCATCTTTGTAATAAATATCTAATGATGCAGTCACATTTGTAAAAATCAACAATAGTCCAAGTTTTTATAGATTATATTTTGAGCACTTAAATCACAAGAAAATACATTGATAATAAAGAATCTTCTTGGTATTCTTTTAAGCAAAATGATACCTTTTATACACTTCAATTAAAAATGAGTGTAGTGCATATTCAGTGTGATGTCACACACCATTATGTGGTTCTCACAGAGTGTCCCAGTTTAAATGAGACACAGCTTTTTGGCTGAGGATGATTTATGAGAAAAGACCCAAACTCCTCCTTCTAAGCAATTATAAATCTGAAATTAAGAGGCTCCGATTGAAGGGAAAAAATTATGGAAAAGGAAAAATAACAGCCCTTTATTAAAAGGTTTGTATGTATTGGCAGAAACACAGAAAAAAAACAAGTAAAACAACCAAACAATACTCCTATACCCACAGAGAATCCCCTTCAAAACAAACCAATGAACAAGCGAAGGAAAAAAAGTAAACAGTTCCGTTTGTGCCCTTTAGTGCAATTCCAACCACAGTCAACAGGAGGCGCCATTGGGTCACTGGAGATGCAGAGCTTGTAGTGTCCTGTGCCAGTCACCAGGTGGCACTGTTGGATCACTGGAGATGCAGAACCTGCAGTTACTTATGCTGACCAGCAGGGGGTGTAGTGGGATCACTGGTCACCACCATGGGGGGGGGCCAAACACCCTCCAGGGTGTGTAAGAGAAATTAAAAAAAAAACCCTAGGTTTCCCTTCTCTTCCCACATACTGGGAAAGGGGAAAGGGGGAAGGGAAACAACAACAAAAGGAAAGTCCTCCAAATGAAAAGAAAAAAAAAAAAACAAACTCATTCCGTTCAGCTGGTCGAACTGTGCTGCACAGTCCTCTCTCTCCCCCTGATGTGCACAAGGACCACTGCCAGGAAAAAAACAAACTGGAATGGGGGAGAAGAAAAAACCTCCAGAAAAACAGCTCCTCTCTCATGAAAAATCCAGGCAGCTGTCAAGCAGGTTGAGAACCACAGGAACCACCGAGCTTCCACCCCGACCTGTATTTCAGCCACAACCAGCACACAAACTCCTCCCCTCATTTCCCAGGAGAGAAGAGAAAAAAAGTAAAGAGCAACCCCTCATCTCCCCCATTTCCTAGGAGACTAAATTCTGAGCAATTAGCCAGCAGGCCACTTCTTTTGTGTGCCATAAGTTCTCACTTAACAATCCTGCATGCAGTGGGCAGGGGGAAGGGAAAAAATTCCTACCTGGTTTCCAACAACCAGCTAAACCATGACACAGGGAAAAGGACGTGTCCAAATATAAATTATGATGCTGATTATGATGCTGAGTCTGAAAAATCCTCCGGCTACAAAGACTAACCTGAGATAATTTCTCATATCATAGAATGTATGGAACATATTAGAAAATATTTTGGCATAAAAAGCTTTTTCCAGAGGAGGTTACAAGAAAAAAGGTGTTAGAACACAGTCAAGAGGAGCAGGAAGGAGAGGGGATATAGAACTATGTTCCTCTTCTGTACTTCTACGTTAGTGAGCTGTTGCACAATTAGTGTTGGTTTTGAAAGATGCAGACTACCACTCTCTTGAAGACCACTGACTTCTTACCTTACTTAAGAAGTCAGTTAGCCTGTGCTACAGGATGGTATTATTTTTCCTGCAGATTGAAGACTGACTATTATTCCTGAAGTACCCCTGGCTTTCTTCCAGGGCAGAGCAACATATAAGAACTGGGACTGATGCCATGAATGCCTGCTTGACACACAGTAATTTACTTGCAAATGAAAGAAGAAGAAATAATCCATGTGATTATTGTAGCTGATTAATCTTCATGTTGGAAGTAGTCATTTTGATTCCTTGGCAATATCTAATTACAAGGCATTCAGATAGGAAGCAAAATTGTACTTCTATGGTTCAGAAAATCTCCTGTCTGAAGACCTTTGAATTGAGAAGTAGGACAGAGGTTCCTCAAATCAGATGAAGAGCGACAGTCAAAAGATTAATCTAAAAGTGTGCAGTTTATTAAATTATCCTCACAATCCTTTTGCACTAGAAATTACTTTCATTATATCAATCATAAGTTAGTAATAATTGAAGAATTAGCAAGGAATAATTAATCTGCAGAGACAGGCATTTCTCCCTTGTATCTTGCCTGTATTCAAAATAAATATAAGAAAGATACAATTAAAAGTGTTATACCTAGCCTATTGTTGCAAACCAAGACAATGCATTAATAAATGTTAATATATAAGCACTTATGTTGAATAAATGTTAAGTAGTGAAAATTTTTCTGTCAGTACAGAAGGTCAAATCACCTGTGGAATATCTCAACAGGAGATCTGAATAGGAGGAACAGGCATTAGAAAAACAGGTTTGATGGGTTTTTTTCATCATATATGAATGTACGTGTCAATGGGAGAGTTAGACTAGCATACACAAATCCTAATCTTAATAAAGGTCAACAGTAGATTCATTGCTCTTGAGTGGTGTGGAATGCTGTACAGAAGCAGACACTTTGTCTCATCACAGCGTTTATTAATTTTAGACTTGAAGAAACTGCTGTAATCTTGCAGTTTGATCTTGGACTTAATGGAGGCCTAATGAGCTTCCTTACAGAATTTATGAGTCCTGCAGTTGGTGCTAAAGTAAAGCATGTTTTAGCTAAATACTCTTGATTAAAACATTTCTAGCAAGACAGAAGCCAGAAGAATTCTTGAGATATTAATACAATGGCTCAGAAAATGTAGTTGAGATTGAAATTGAAAGCCTAGGTTGAATTCATCTAGCTTAATTTGAAGGGGTAGGATCATGTTATATGTTTGTGGTCTACCATGAAGAGCTTTCTATTATTATTTTTAATCCTTCTGTAGTCTCTGATGGGTTATGATCATGACTTTACCCCATAGCTTTCTCTTAGATTTACTGCATAGGTTGAATAGGTTGAACTTCTCTGATTTCGTTACTCAGAGCCTAATTGAACCATCTGTAAAACATGATGAAAAAATATTGTATTTGTCAAGTAATGCCCATATTTAGCAAGTAATTTGTAACCTGCTTGAATAGCCATAGGTATTTAAAAGCGCATGGATGGAGAACTAGTTGAAGTTGTAAATTATGTTCACATACAAACACCATCCCCCACCCCCCGTCATCTTGTGTATTTTGTATTTTTCTTTCATGTACAATTATATATTCTTATATTTTCAGCACACAGTATATGATGTCATTAAGTATAGACATCACTGCGGTGATTTCAAATGATATGTAGGTGATGTGAGAGGTAGCAGCAGTTCTGTAAATGTGTGGCTACTTTTACAGGTATCAATTACCTTCCAATCTTCCTATTTGCCTCAATCCTACTGTAGCAAAATAAAAGATATCAATTGCTTAGTGTAACTCACTTGATACTAATATTGTGGGTGTGCTGAAGCCTTACTCTGCAAGCTGTGAACTTTCACCTAGATAGGCTGAACTTTCATCTACTTAAGTAAAATAAGGGCTCGGAGCTGGTTCAAGCTGGAAGATAAGGAAACAAGGAAAGCTGCTTCACTCATCAGCAGAAGCTGCAACCTTGGAGGTAAGAAAAGAAATGGTCTACCTAAAGACAATGAAGGGATCTTCTGAGGTATGGGAAGATCCCAGGCACAAATATTACTACTGGTCAGAACTCTCAATAGAGAGGTGAGGAATTTAAACTGTAAAACTGTAACTGCACAGTGATTTGTTTGTTCAGAGTCTGTTTGTGGAGGTACTGAGCTTGAGACGATTCTACTGCTGTATCACTCAAATAAATTACCTTATTGGATTTACAGCTTGAGACTCTGCTGCAGCCTACCTGGAGTGGAGAGTATTCTTTAGCACCTCCCTTCTTATTTTTGTCCCTCACTATTTCATCTAACTCTTGTTAATTTTCCACTTATTTTCATGTGAAAACATCATGTTTCTCTCTTCTGTGTTCTGATTTATTCCAAAGATATCACTGGAATTATTTAGGTACGTATTTACCACATGACTTCAGTGAATGTGTCATAGCATCTGGAATCAGATGCATGCTCAAATATCTCAGCTCCACGTGCAGATGAGATGAGACTACTCTTACTTCTCCCTTTGCCTTTCATGCAAAATGGGCAAGGGAGGTTTAGGTTAGATATCAGGGAAATTTTTTTACTCTCTCAACTCTGTATTCTACAATTCTATGAAGGACTTCATCTGCTTTTGGCTTCTTACATCTTAGACTTTTCACCCTGATGATTTTTTTTCCTAGAATGGGAGACATAAAGTACAGTCTTGGAGAATTTAATAGTTTGGAAGTCCATATTAGTAATATGAAACTATGGAAAGAGAAGAGGCAGATAGAAGGGCTCAAATACTCTGCCAGAGAGATCCATGGAGAAAAAATTATACTACAGCCTATCAGTGCTTCTTGAAATAGGACTTGAGGCAGTACTCTGTTGTTACACTGAACAGGAGAACTCAACAGGAGTTATGACACCGAAGGAAATCAGTATAATTTGGCAGAAATGTCTTTGTCTTTATTGTCTAAATCAGCTATATCTGGATTTTCTGCTTCTGCTATACTACAAAATGAAACCCTTTATTTTTTCTTTTTCTCTTTGTTTGATTAGAAAATTGATATTCCTGATTATGTTCTGAACAGCTAAAATGCCCTATGTGAGATAAAATGAATTCCTTTTGTCTGAGTATGAGAGTGAGGGTACCAATTTTCCTAATATTAGAAAGCACATAGTATAAGGGTATATAATTTAAAACACATTAGCAGCTGGATATTTCCCAATCCTTCATTGAGCTGTCTGTATTGTGTAATAACCCCTTTCACTTGCTTACTTACTTATACGACATAGCAAATCTAAGGAGTGTTTTATGGTGAATCTCTGATAAGTAAGAATCTAGATTATAATCAAAGCTTTTGATAGGTAGTTCAAAAATACAGTGAAAGAACATGACAATTATGAAGGATAGTTCACTTCAGGAAAAAGAAGGAGTAAGTTTTCTTAAAAAAATTTGAATAATCTATGTAAAACCATGGGAATACAGTATTCAACTTAGAGAAGAGATCAGGAAAAATCAGGGAACCCAGATCCTTTGTGGTAAAACTTCAAGAATTATTGAGGCTTTTAAAGTTTTCCGAGCAATTCCCACCACTAATTGTGATGTTCTTTGAATTATAGAATATATTTTAATTTGTATTTTTAATGTTACATAAAACAACACTGATGACTGCAATGAATGCAGCCTTTAACTAGCAAATCTTTTAGCAATCCATGTCATTGTACAGAGGTCTGTTCTCACAATATAAAGACAGATAACTCTAAAAGTACTATCATACAAATAAAGTGAAATGCGACGGCCACAAGTGTAAAGGCCCCACCTTGAGGTCATGTGAACACCTGACTCTCTTTTTAAAAACATGTATTACCCCTTAATTATGATCAATCTTATTCATAATATTTATGATAATAAGAAATTAATGAGGCAAAACCAAATAACTCAGCCCTATATCTGTTCTTTTAATTGTTTGGGTTTTTTGTCTGCTTAAAACAAAGAATTCTACAAACAGTGCAGTAGGTTTCAATGGTTTCCTCAAAAAATAACGCCCTTGATAAGATTTAAAATTGGTTGGATTTAAACGGCTACCTCTCTTTGAGGCTTTGAGTCTATCTGTTCTGCTCAAAGATTTGCACCAAGTCTGTAGCAGCAATTGGTAAAAGTCACAGAATTTTTGGAGTTTTCTCCTCGAGTCACAAACAGAATATTACTGGAAGTTAATATGTCTTTTACTACTTCTGACATGCAAGCTGAGAAAAAAAAAAAAAAAGAAAGTCAGGTGAGTGTGGGATGTGTTTCACAGCAGCTTAATGCACAAGAAAAAGAATCCTACGACTATTGGAAGACCAAACCGCTTGAGGAAGAAGAGGTTGATAACATCTCAGAAGGCTAAAACCACCATTTGGGACTTTTGGTCCCAATATATATTGGCCTATAACATGTTATAGGGGTTTAACCTAGAATATAGGTTACCTCTTTATTTCATTTTCTTTCCCTCATAAGCCTTGCCCTAGAGGCTTGGTAACAATCCCCCATTGGTAGACTACCCTGAGGTGCCTACCAATCAGGTTCATTGGCGGGCTTTCTGTTAGTCCCCGCCTCAGTTACTCCCCTGTTATGAATATGCATGTTATGTTACCCAATCAGCTATGGATGATTTGCATGCTCCTCCCATCACTCCACCCCCTTCCCTGGATACCCTATATAAGCCTGTGTGTCCCTTCAATAAAGTGAATCAGCGATCAGGCTGATGTTGAGCACTTATCTCTGTGTACCTTGTCTTTATCGACCTGGGTCACAAGTGTGGGCCCTCAGCAGCCAGAGATCTGTGATACACCAACTCACAGCAGAGTCTCAAGAACCCCCGGCGCTGGTTCGGTCCTTTCCCTTGGATCCGAAACCGCGTCAGGTGAGTTTGTGGATTTCTACTTCTGCATGCACAGGCACTAGATTTGCACTGGTGGAATTGGACCAACTATTCTGTGATGGAAGACAGTAAAAAAAATAACTAGGCATGTCATCCCCAAAATATTAGTTCCACCTGAGAAATAAGACTGGATTCTGATCATTGTGGCACCTGGTTTTCTTCATATAAAAGTCCAATGACTCACGAATGCCTAAGAGGTCTTAGACAGGCTTTTTTATTTCTTGGAGCTATTCAAAGCAAGACCAAAACTAATATTTTTGAAGGAATTTTTACTGTTCTTCCTTTCGCTCATATGTAATTTGAAAAAAATAGGCTCTTTCTACCTTTTCTTCCCTTCTCTTTCACTTCCATGCCATTTGAAACCAATTGCCTCACTAACAAACCCAAACCTTTGTTTTTTACATCAAATGTAATGTCTATGTACTTTAAATTCAAGTTCAACAAGTCTGAATTTTTTTTTAAACTCTAGAGCCTTTAATTTTGTCCCAACACACATTCTTAAATCTAAAATATACATAGGTATTGCTAAGCAACACTTAGCAGATGCTGTTTTTAGAAACTTCTGCTTATACAACAGTATCTCTTTAAAATTAATCATGCAAATTATAATTATGTTTTTCGATAGAAATCAGATTTTAGCCTATTAATGACCTTTATAGACATTTTTTTGTCAGCAGCAATCATCTATGCATCAAGTTCAACCACACCTGCATAAGGCAACTTTATGTTACCATTTAAGTGAAAATAAAATCATCAAATGTAACTCCACTAGTATCAGTTTAACATTACAATGCAGCAGCAATTTGTGCCTGCTTGCCACTGCTGGCAGAACTTAGCAGCACAAAAATTACTGAGAGAGATGCACAAGTAATCAGTTATGTCACTTTATTGGTGCATTCATGATTATCCCTTAATGAGACAGAATTTCTTAGGAAGGAGTACTTGTCCCTAATGAATGTTTCTTCTGATGCCAGATTTGTTTGTCTTATACACCTGCTTTCCTTATATGGCCTGCTATCTTTAATTACCATTTATAGGTACAGTGGAAAAACAAAATTCTTAAAAAAGCAGAGTATCAATGATTCTGTTTTTCAGTATATGGAAACAGACTTCATGATAAAATAAAATGTGATTCTGAGATGTGAGGTCTTAATTTAAAAAAAAAAGACAGGAAAATAGAATATAAGATTTTAATGCAAAATAAAAATTTGGTGGCCATCTAATGAACTAGAGATGGCAAATGGATAACTTTGTTTTTTTTTTTTTCTCTTCAAATCAAGAGCTGGAACATAATTTACGCTTTGCTAGATTTTCTCCATTCCTGTTAGTACTGAATGGTTAGAGAACTGATAGAATAGTCACAAACAGCTGATGGGGTGGGGAGAGGGCATTACTCAACAGCACACTTACAGAATGGAACCAGGATGTGACTTGAACAGTGGAATCCAGAGTCTTGTTATATTCTAGTATTTCCTATAGTACTTTCTCTTGTGAGAATAGGAATATCTTGGCACCTAAAATGGGATTCAAAATCATTGGTTATCCAAGAGAATGAAAAATAAAGATTTTTGGTTCGTTTTGTATGTGTTTGTGTTTTTTTTTTTTTTCTTTTCCCCCTCCAAGATTTGTAATTTATCTGTGGGAATGACTGTAAAGAAAAGCAAGTTTTCATCTCCAAACTCCATGCAAAGTAGGTGAGAACCAGTTCTGACCAGAAAGTAAGTATAGGTTTATATCTAAGCTAATAAACTCCTTTATCTTTGTTCACAAGAAAATGAAGTCTATTTCTCTGCCTGTATAAAATTTTTCTATGCCCTAAGTTAGCCCCTAATAACTGTAAAGTCATACATAAAACTAGTATCCAGTAACTCTGATACTGAATTTAAGATTTCCTCCTGGTTTAACCCTAGCCAGCAACTAAACATCATACTCACTCCTATGTTGGGATGGGAGAGAATACTGGAAGAGTAAAAGTGAGAAAACATATGGTTTGAGATAAATACAGTTTAATAGGTAAAGTAAAAGCTATGCACACAAGCAAAGCAGATGAAAGAATTCATTCACTACTTCCCATCAGCAGAAAGGTGTCCAGCCATCTCCAGAAAAGCAGGGTTCTATTATATTCTACCCATGAAAATACCCCTGGAAGTGTTCAAGGATAGGTTGAATGGAGCAACCTGATCTAGTGGGTGTCCCCCTGCCCATGGTAGTGGGGTTGGAACTAGAATTTTAAGGTCTTTTTCAACCCAAACTATTCTACGATTCTGTGATTAACAGCACTCTCTTCAGCACAAATCTAAAAGCCTATACTAGCTATTAAGAAGAAAATTAACTCTTCCTCAGCCAAAACCAGCACAGATTTATGCAGAAATAAGTGGCCTAAACAAAGAAATTTGTCTGTCTTGTCTTTCTGTGCTGGTATACCTGTATTTATCCAGTCATGATGCCACCGATGGAAAGTTTTCTCTCTTCTTTTGTGGGAAGACTAATTGTCTTATTTGTGTCAAGTAGGGACTTTTATATTTGCTGTTACCAAATCTGTAGCAAGTACGTGATTGCTTCATTTGTAGTCAAAACCATTTTCTATATGGAAACAAACTAGAATATTCCATAGGTTTAGGGGCCTTCTCAGTTCTGTATTATCTACAGAACCATTAAGGCTCTATGTAAGTGTCCTTGGGAGTCAAACAACTGAAAAATATTTTTTAGTTTAAGAAAATATTGTGAGTTTATAAAACCAGAACGAAAAAAGTATTTTGACTTACTTTATATTATTGTGTATTTTTAGTTTTAAGGTTGGACAGAAGTATTGTTTGTAATCACTCCTACATTTATTGCAGTTAATCATAATATATGTAAGCTTTCTTACTGGTTACAAGAAAGTGGGAGGTCTCATTGTTTTGCTACTACTGAGTTCAAATTATTATTGACAGAATGTAAGTTAGATTATTACCTTAATTTGCAAAAAATGCTTGGACTTAGTATGTATAGAAGCCCTGGGAGAAAAATCTGTATTCTTTAAGCAATGCATTTCTTAAGATTGTGCTCCTCAAATCTAAGAATCCAGCTCTTACTATTGTATGAAGCTATCATTGTCATTTAGTTGTAACTACTATCTCTTGGTATTGTCTTTATATCCTACTATGGAATTCACAGTTTTAAAATACCTTTCAATGTTTTGTTCTGTTTCTTTTTTAAAAGAATTATTTGAAAAGCTCTTTCCACCCTAATTATTTACTAGCTTCAGAGATTCACTAGTTTATTCAGTTTCTTATAAAAAGTCACATCAGCAATTTTAGTTTTATACTTGTTAAACAGTAATATTTATATGAGGATTTAATAAAGGCAGAGAAATTTCATATTCCATTTCAAGACATAAGAAATATTTTGTCTAATTCTCTAATTCTCTTTAATAATGAATTACAGCCCATGAGTGAATAGGGGACTAATAATCTTACTGATATTGTCACAGATTATTCATAATAAATGCTAAGTGGTTATAGAAGAGGAAAATCTGTCACCCTTGGAGAAAATATCCAAATGCAAGATAAGGGCCTTGCAATATATTTATTCATAATAGTTCAGAGTAATAGAAAATTTGGCTGTACACTGAAGGAGCTGATCTGAGTGCTCGGTTATTCAGTCTTGGCTTTGTCTATATATCTTCTAAAAAACCTCTAGTGATGGAAACTGCATAATCTCTGACCGGACTGTTCCCATGCTGAATTACTGTCCAAGATTTCTTTCAATTTTATTTTTTTTCTTTTTTAAATATACAATCTGAACTTCCCAAGGCACAGTTTATGGCTTCTTGCCCTTATTACATCACCTACCACAAGCTCTTATGAAAATCTGCACTGAGAATGAGTTTCAGTTCTGAAATACACACACAACACTTGAATGGGCAAATATAAAAGAAGAATTAACCTTTTTTGTTGCATACAATTTTTTTTATAACTGTAAGGTGGAATTGCTTGTGGATTTCTATGCAAGCAATAAGATTTTGAAAGTACAAGTGCAGTAACAGTAGAGTTTTAGAATTGCATTTTGCCCTCTCAGGAGTTACCTTTCTACCAGAGAGGTAAACAGCTAGACCATCCTCAGCAAGTTTCTTGCTTGTAAAAACAGCGAAGAAATTCACACTACAGTGATATGATCAGTCATGAGTATGCACCTGCTGGCATTGCTCTGGTAATTCATTATAGTAAGTTATCATCAAAATCATGGTGTTTTAATTACACATTATCGTTCATACATTACCAATGGACCAGTGAATTGATTATATATTGCTATAGAACATCAGGAAAGCACCAGTTGTAGAATATGACAGATAAACTTGGTTGTTTATTTGTTTTTCTCAAAATAAGATAACTTTATGACAGAGAAAGACACTAGCACAGGCATTATGCTATCAACATCCTTCCTCACTGAACAACGGACATTGGACATAAAATTGGATGTAGGCCAGTAATGTGAACCTGCAGCCCAGAAAACTGATTGTATGTGATTCACCCCATCTATTCTGCATTTGTGATTCCCCACCTGGAGTGCTTCATTCAGGTTTGAGGTACCCAGCACAAGAAAGACCTGTTAGAGTGTGTCCAGGGACACACTGGTAAGAGGAATGGAACATCTCTCCTATGATAAAAGAACGTGAGGGTTGGGGTTGTTCAGGCTAGAGAAGGCTCTGAAAAGCCCTTATTGCAGCCTTTTAATATGTAGAAAGGGCTTATAAGGAAGAGGGAGAGAGACTTTTACCTAGGCCTATAGTGACAGAACAAGTAGATTTAGACTGTTTATAAGGAAGACATTTTTTATGAAGGGGGTGGTGAGTCACAGGAGCAGGTTACCCAGGGAAGTTGTGGGTGTCACATCCCTATAAGTGTTTAAGGTCAGTCTGGATTGCACTAGATGATCTTTAAAAGTCCCTTCCAAACCAAATCATTCTATGATCACCAACTAACTGTTGTGACAAACTGAAGAGGACACAATGAATTACAAAGTCTAACGAAAAACCTTGTCTTAAACCTTTCATGTTTACCTTCTAAATGGATTTGTGTCATTATTATCATATTGGGTTTGTGGGGATTTTGTTGGGTTTTTATAGTCAAGACAGTGAAGTTTCCCACTGAAAATACAAATTAAAACAGACTTCCTGAAGTCAGGTAGGTTTTCTATATTAGCCATAATCTGAATCCTAAAACTAAGCAAGTATCCTGAAGTAAAATAAGTGTGTTTGGCCATAATGTAGCATCAGTTACGAATCTGAACTGTGAAAAGGGAAAGACATGAAAAAAGCATGTAATTATGAATAAGGAAACAGTTGGAAGATAATCCAATATTCATTCCACTCACCCCTCAGAAATATTTTATTTCTTTAGGTTTTGAGAAATGTCTTAATAATTTGAAATGAGTAATAATGTTTTTAAAAATATAAGTGGATATGAAATTATATAATATAAAGTTCTATCTTTTAATTTTAACATAATGCCACATGATGAGGAGTCCCTCCTGTTTTACACTTTTGTATTAACCTTTCTCTCCTCAATTATCAGTAAATCAATCATGCAAAGATGTCACTTAAATCAAACACGGTCACACTGAATTGATAGTTTGTGGGAAATTCAATTTCCATATTATTCCTTGTTTTGCATTTATTACGATCAAAATTTTATTTATGGGCAAAAAGCATGTATTGGGTATATGTTGTAATGTTTTGGCAGTGGTAGGGGCTGCAAGGGTGACTTGTGTGAGAAGAAATCAGGAGCTGTCTCTGTGTCAGAGACAGTTTCTGCTGACTCCAAGATCAGCTTCCACTGATTGCTGAAGATGAGCCCATGAGTGATGTTGGTGTGGCTCCATGATAACATATTTAAGAAAAGGTAAAAAAACACTGCTTACTTATGAAAACTTCAGCTAAGTAATTCATACGACTGTGATATGATCTGTCATTAGGAAAAGAAAATAATCCTAAAACAACAAAACAAGATAAAACAAAGTAAAAGATGCTACATTCACCCAAAAAGACAGAGCAGGATTGCTCCTATTAAAATCATGCAGTGAATTTGTATTGGGTTTAAGGGATAAGTTTTAAGTAGCTGGGAGCCTAAAGGAGTGTTCGAGAAAAGGACAGAGGGACCAACATCAGTGCAGACAGCCACACTGCAGCCTGTGGAGGACCCCACACCGCAGCAGGTAGATGTGTCCTGAAGGAAGATGTCCTCTGTGGAAAGCCCACAGGAGCAGCCTCTTGGCAGGAACAAGTAAAACATGACTGTAAGTAGGTCACAGCATAACAGAGCATAAGTGTTAAGCCTTGGTCCTGAAGCCTGTAAACTTGTATAGAGCTTATGACCCATTACGGCAATACCGTTATAGGAACACGGACTGTGCAGGATCCTGTGAATTTGGGTTTGTAAGATTGTTATTTCAAATTAAATTTAAAGCAAGATTGTTTCAGCAGCATGATATTTATTTCTACAGTGGAGTAGGGAAGTCCAATACCAAACATAAAACCAGCAACTATTTCCAAAGATCATTGTGGTTTTAGCTACTGATGCGGTGTTACAAGGACAAGAAAAAAGTTAGCTTGGCATCTTCTGTCAAAAGATCCTTACTAAATCTAGCAAGTTTTGAAGAATGCATGGAATGTGAATTTAATTCCTAACACTGTCAGGAAAACTTCAGAACTATTAGCATTTTTACAAAATTTTGGAAATAATTGGAAATATTTGTCTTTTTAACAGCAAATATACTGTTTTCTGTGTAAAACACATTGTGATACCCTCCTTACCCAAGCATGCACATTTATGTCAAAGGGGTAAAAACTTAGGTCCTACAAAACTGAGGACAGAAACTTGTTTAAATCTTTCTACAGTTTCTGAAGGAGGTGTGGGAAGGATGAAGAAGTCTGAGTAATTCCTACAGGATCCTGTCAGGCAGCCAGCATTACAGCAGCATTTCCCTCCCCCACCCATTACAACACATCACAGTGATATGTTCAACCCTTTATGTCACTTACTCCATTAGCAAGAAAATAAAAGGAAAATTATTCCTGCTCCCACTTCAGCATTAACATGTGAAAATCTTTGTTTCTAATTAGCTTGTTTTTGCAGACACAAGTATTACATGGAAAAGCACTCAATGGCTTCTTTAAAGCCAACCACACAGTTCCCATCCTTCAGTGAGACTACAGCTTCATCTGAAATTGAGAATCATTCAGATGAATTGTTTATGAATTATATTCCCCTATAAAAAGTCAGAGAACAGGGGAATGATTCATATAGTTAGTTCAAGCAACCCTTAGTTCGAGCCAGCTGAAAGGACAGATATTTAGTAAACATTAATTCTGCTTAATGAAACAGGGGCTTTGTATATAAGAATCAAAACAATTGTTAAAATAGACTTTAAATTTCATGAGACTTCAGTAACAAATAATGTTTCCTAAGAAATCTAGAAAAAAAATTGAAATGATTTAATAGATAATTTTACAGGCTCAGATGTTTTGACTGATATTCACCCAAATGTTTTCTTTTGGAAATGTTTGAAAAACATAGAGAAAGGTCTAGAAAAATGCAGAATCAGAGTGTCATCATTCCTATGAATGTCTTAGACATTTTATCGAAAAAATCAGTTTGGTACCCCATTATGATAGCAAGGCTTGATTACAGCAAATCAATAAATTGCACCAAAAAAAATGAAGGAATTCTCTAGGAAAGGGTTGAGGCCCTTTAAGCTCTAATTAAAGCATTTGTGTATTCTTAGGGATTACATCCAGAAACAAATTAACTGAAACTAAAATCAATCCATCCTGGCATACAGTGAATTTTCTTAAATAAAAAGGATATTTTTCAAACACACAGCTGAAATGTTAGAGTACTTAGGTTAAAATTGTAAAGGTTAAGCTTTCTTTTTTTTCTCCATTATTTCATGTGAATAACAATAATTTGCTATAGGACATATAATTCTCCTCCTGTTTTTTATGAACTAGGGTATGAGTTGTATCCTTCCTTACTCTGACACTTTGCTATTTAATTAACTTGTATGCCCTTACTCCGTGTTGGAGGCAACTACATGTCACAGAATGTCCATAATAGTGCGGGTGAATGCATTCACTTCTGTTGTGAAGAAATGCATTCAAGAGGTCTCAGTGGTGGTCTGAAGTTTTCAGAAGTCTGATGTGTTTAAACCAAGTAAGTAATACTCAAAAACCTATGAACTAGAAATGCAGAATTACACTTGTAATGTTGTACTGTAAGTTAAAAGTACTATGGTCCAAGCTTAAGACCACATTGTTTTAAGCCACTAACAGGAAAACTGCAACAAGATTTCTGAACAGAGGTTAAAGACCTTTTTTTTCCTATTGTATGTATGTTCCTTTTCAGAAAAAATCCTTTCAGCATAGTAGTGTACAGATTGTACAATTCTTGTTGTAAAATTATGTAACAGAAGAGTTTGGGTTGGAAGGGACCTTAAAGATCACCTCATTCCTACACTCCTGCCATGGGCAGGGACAGCTTCCACTATACCAGATTGCTCAAAGCCCCATTCAACTTGACCTTGAACACTTCATGAATAGGTCATCCACAATTTCTCTGAGCAACCTGGTTCACTGCCTCACCACCCTCTCGATAAAAAATTTGTTCCTCATATCTAATCTAAACCTACTCTCAATCTAAAGCCTTTCTCCCTTATCCAGCCACTACATGATCTTGTCAAAAGTCCCTCTCCAGCTGTCATGTAAAACCCATTTAGGTATTGAAAGGTTAAGATAAGGTCTCACCAGAGCCTTCTCTTCTCCAGGCTGAACAGTCCCAATTCTCTCAGACTTTGCCCATGGAAGAGGTGCTTCAGTCCTGTGATCATCATTATACCCTGCTTATGCTGAGTATCCCAGAGCTGGATGCTGCACTCCAGGTGGGGTCTCACCAGAGCAGAGCAGAGGGGCAGAATCCCCTCCCTCAATCTGCTGGCCACGCTGCTTTTGGTGTAGCCCAGAATATGTTTGGCTTTCTGGGCTGCAAGTGCAACATGACATCACCAGGTCATGTCCAGCCTCTCATCTACCAGCACCCCCAAGTCCTTCTTGCCAGGGCTGATTTTGATCTGTTCATTCCTAGCCTGTATTAATAGTGGGGGTTGCACCAACCCAGGAGCAGCACCTTGCACTTGGTCTTAAACCCCATGAGATTCCCATGGGCCTAACTCTTGAGCTTGTCCAGATCCCTCTGGATGGCATTCCATCCTTTGAGTGTGTCAACCGCAGGACTCAGCTTGGTGTCATCTGTAAATTTATTGAGGGTGCAATTGATCCCTTTGTCTATGTTAATACAGAAGATATTAAAAAAAGACTGGTCCCAGTACAGACTCCTGAGGGACACCATTTGTCACTGATGTCCATCGAGACTGAGCCATTGACCACTACCCTCTGGATGTGACTGTCCTACCAATACCTCATCCACTAAGCAATTCACCCATCAAATTCAGTTTAGTGAGAAAGTTTTGGGGGGAGACCATGTCAAAGGCTTTACAGAAGTCCAAATAAATGACATCTGTAGCCCCTCCCCTGTCCACTGATATAGTCAATCAGTCGTAGAAGTCCACAAGATTGGTCAGGCTGTTAATAGTTAGAGAATGCATACAGAAACTTCACAATTTATCAGGTAAATTTATTATGCTTATAACTCTTTAGCTGTTTAAATAAAAAAGTCCCATGATGCACCTGAGTTTATACATATTTACTTTGTTATGATAAGTTAAAATCCCTTTGAAGTTTTTATGCTTTTCTTCTGCCTTAGTTTTCTAGGCATTGGTCTACATTTTAGACAGTCAAAAAAAATTACATAAATGGCAACAATCTGTAGCAGTTTGCTGTCTGAAACCAAGTTGTTCCTTAAACTGCTTGAACATTTTAATGGTAAGAAAAGCTTTTCCAGCCTTCTTCAAAACCAGATTTTTTTTTTTTATCTTACAAGGTAAGAACTATCCTTCTGACCCAGATAGGCAGAACGTTATGCAGAGCATGTCAGTATGTTTATCCTCATAACTTAGGTGTTTATTTGTTTATGCTCTTTGACTGTTAGATTTTTTCACAATTATTAAAAAGTATATATGTAATACATCATTGTTACAACACTGTTGATTTAATCCTGGGGGCTCCTGATAGAAAACTATACCTTAGAACTTCCTATGGCATTTTTAAATCTTAGATCTTTTAAATCATCGTTTCTTACTATTTGGTTCATTTCCTTCATGCACTCTCAGCTGAAATCCATTGTATCTTTACAATATTTTCTCAGCTAACCCTCTTACACATAATAAGACTTCATATCTTTTTTTCCCAGAAACTTAATAATTATTAGGTGACTGTCAATTCATTCAGAATAACTTAGAATTCCATCCTGTAAGACAATTCAGGCTTCTTACCTTTTTTTTTTTTTCAAAATTAGATTCAGATTAGGAAGTCAAATTTGACTTTGTAAAGTTTTTTCTTCTCCACTATTTTAACATTAGAATAACTGCCAACATTTATTATTTGCCTCCTTTCTAAAAACATTTTTTAAGAGTCATGAAGAGGTGGATAGTAATGTAAGTTTGCTGGTTATTAAAGATGAATTATTTTCTTTAGTTTACAACACAAAAAAAGAAGAAAAGGGAAGGTGGAAAACAAACAAAATATTGCTTGGATTTTTTTGGTGGTTTCTTTTACTTTTTTTCCTCTAGGTTTAAGTTTTGCTTTTTTGTTCAATTCCAAAATCCTTACTCATCTTATGAAACTCACATAAATAATTGTGGTAGATTAGGATACATATATTTACTTGAATTACAATATGCAGAGAAAATATTAAAATAATTTACTGACATGCTTTGAGAAGTGATACCAATCTTCAACCTTTTCCTTCTAGGGACTATAACAGCCTTACTGCTTCTTCACTTTGTGAGAACAGCTAGAGTTCATTATTCATCTCTTATCACATTTTCTTCCAATTTGACTATTTTGAATTTCCTTAGGAATCTGTTTCAGTAAATGGTACTGTATGTAAGTAGCTTTAGAGGAACAATTGGGATTTCTTGTACACAATAATGTACTCTGGTTAAAAGGCTATTTCTTATTAAATACCATAAATATATTTTAATTAGAATGAAGCAACTCTGACTTTGAAATAGCCTAAGGCACTGAAGCGCTTTGTGACTGTTTGGGATGGTTGTGGCTTCACAGACTGAGAAGCAGGAACAATTTCTGTTTTCCCCAAGGCATCACTGTCTGAAGAGTTGACCTTCTTCCCAACTTTCAGTCCTGCTGTCATTGTGTAATACACAACAAAGTACAACAGCTATTGCCAAGGTGAGAAACATTTTAAGTCATATTATCCCTTTGAAAAGGGCTTCAACACCTACAATTACATGAAAATTACTGCCATTGCCTAATATTGATTCCGAACATTAAAACATATGTCTGAGTACCCGCCTGTGTATATATAATACAGGTATATAAGTTTGTTTACATATGTCTGTAAATATACACATATATATGTCTAAATACTGTATTATGCCTAATAATTATTCACTAATAAATTTCTTAGATTGCAATCAAGAATATTGAAATTTAATATTTTGTCTTTTTTTCTGTAGTTATTGTTCACTCTCATGTTACTGGTTAAAAACATTACAAAATAAACTACATATTTACGATTAATAACGGTTATATCCAAAAAATGTGTAAATCAGCTCTTTCACAAAAAAAGTTTCTGCGTATGAAATGATATAAATTAAACAATATGTGCACATTTCTGTGTATATGCAAACATGTATTTTTATTTCCCTTTTCATCTCTGTAAGAATCCCTCAATAATTTGTTAGTAATATCAAAAACATATTTTCAAAGGTGATTTCAGTTCAACTAATGGTAGATCTCTCAGAAAAATGTTGAACAGATATCTTTGTAGTCTCTTGGAAGAGAAGAGTAAAACCCTAAAGGCTTTTTGGAAGAGTTTCTATGAAGAAAAGGAGGACATGACAGGCATCGTCCTTTTTTCTTGAGTGTCAGTGTTTTTATGCCCTCGGAAATGAGGCTATGCCCGGGCCTTGTCTGGAAGGCTAATCACATGGTGACATGTGTGTCATTTCTAATAGACTAATATTGAGCAGCATTCCTTTTTGAAATTTCTAAGAGACACAGGTCATGTCAAATCCCATTAATCAAATATGTCACTTATTGTCACAGGTATATGATATATAATAGAGAAAAACTTAAATAAATTATAGGAAAGTATTTTTATAGAATGCACAGGTCTTCGCTAATGAAACTCTAGAGCAAAGAGAGAGAGCTCCAACAGCCTCTGTACCCATATGTTCTTTATAAAACAAAAATTAGCCAAACCATGACGCTTTTTAGAAAGAAGGTAAAGATATATATTCCATATATATGCATCAAAGCATGAAGACTCACAAAAAAGATGCCACAGGCTGAAGGGTAAAGGCCCTTTTTTGAGCTTTTAACTTTAAGAAAATTGATGAAATATAAAGGAGGGTGAAACCCATTCATATTTCATTAAATAATTTTTTATTGTGTCATAAAATAATACAACCGGAATTATAACATAGGGTCAAAGTACTATTTTTGCTAATATGATGGGTGATTTAATTACTACATAACTTTTCATATTTATTTAAATTTTCATATTTATTTAACTTTGAATATTTAACATATTCATATAACTTTTACAGAAGAAAAGCAACAATGTAATAAAATATAGAGTGGAAATAATGAATGGTAATGGTAGAACAAAAGTCTGATGCTGATTGACTCCACAGAGTGTGATAGAATGATAGAATAATTGACTATTAAGGGACTGGAATGGACCTTAAAGGTCATCTAGTCCCAAACACCCCTGCCACGGGCAGGGACACCTCCCACAAGAGCAGACTGCTCAAGACCTTATCCAACCTGGCTTTGAACACTGCTGGGGTTGGGGCATCCTGGCAACAGGCTGCCTCACTGGCAACCTGTTCTAGTGTCTAACCACCATCACAGTAAGGAATTTCTTCCTAATATCTAACCTAAATTTCTCCTCTTTCAATTTGTATCCATTACTCCTTGTTCTACCACTGCAGTTCCTGATGAAGAGTCCCTCTCCAGCTCCACGATAGACCCTTGCAGATACTGGAAGGTTGCTCTGAGGTGTCCACACAACCTTCTTGTCTCCAGGCTGAACAGCCCCAATTTTCTCAGCCTCTTTTCATAGGAGAGGTGCTCCAGTCCCCTTATCAACTTTGTAGCCTTCTCTGGACTTGCTTCACTAGTCCCATGTCCTTTTTTGGGGGTCCCAGTGCTGGATGCTATACTCTAAATGAGGTCTCACAAGAGCAGAGGAGAGGGGTTCCCTCAACCTGCTGGTCATGCTGCTTTTGATGTAACCCAGGATTTTGTTGGCTTTCCAGGCTGAAAGCACACTCTGCTACTCAAGCGGAGTTTTTCATCAACCATCACCCCCAAGTCTTTCTTGTCAGGGCAGATCTCAATCTCTTCTTTGCCCTGCATGTAGATGTGCCTGGAATTGCCACAAACCAAGTATAGGACCTTGCACTTTGCTTTAATGTTTTAGAACATTCAAAGGTCCCATTCTGTGATTGCACAAGTAAAACATTTTGTGTTGTATAATATGCACACAGGCAAGAGGCTTCAAGGAGAGTCCTTGAAATATAAAGTATTGGAAATATGAACAAAAATTTCTTTCATGTTAGACAGGGCTGCATCTTCAAGCTGCTCATTTTCCTGTCTTCCTTTTGATCGGTCATTGCAGGAGTGAGAACGAGATGACTAGTGGACTAAATGTGATATCCTAACATTAGTGTGGATTTAGGAAGACCTTGCTCTTAGTCATCTCGTGATACAAACTTGAGTATTATGTTCAGCTCTGGGCCCCTCAGTTCAGGAAGGATATTGAGGTGCTGGAGCGGGTCCAGAGAAGAGCAACGAGGCTGGTAAAAGGACTTGAGCACAAGTCCTATGAGGAGAGGCTGAAGGAGCTGGGGTTGTTTAGTCTGGAGAAGAGAAGGCTTAGAGATGACCTCATCACTCTCTTCAACTACCTGAAGGGAGGTTATAGCCAGGTGGGGGTTGGGCTCTTCTCCCAGGCAACCAACAATAGGACAAGGGGACGTGGGTCAAGCTCTGCCAGGGGAGGTTTAGGTTAGATGTTAGGAAGAAATTCTTTACGGAGAGGGTAATCAAGCATTGGAACAGCCTACCCAGAGAGGTGGTGGATTCACCATCCCTGGAGGTTTTTAAACAGAGATTAGACATGGCCCTTAGTGCCATGCTATAGTAATTGGAGTTGGATCAGGGGTTGGACTTGATGATCTTGGAGGTCTTTTCCAACCCAATCTATTCTATGATTCTATGAAATAGCAAGAATTCTTTAAAATTTAATGATTTACTAAATCTAGTGGTACACTAAGTCACCAGTTCAGAATCAGGTTTGAGGAAGATGGCACTGTAGTTATTCCTGCAACAAAACCCTCTTCTTCAGCAAAGCTTTATTTCACAACTAGAAAGTATTTCAATAGACAAGAAAGTTTACTTCTTGAGCTAAAGATACTCTGACAGCTGGTCCCAGCTTCTCAATAACTCATAGCTATTTTATTTAATCTGTATACTTGAAATATTTCTTAATCAACATAAAGTTCTCACAGAATTTGTATTGTTTTAATTTCACATTTTATTATTTTCTCCTTTTGAGGCTGGTTAGATATAGAGGTTCATGTTTGCACTTGAGATGTGATGGAACGCACCTGGAGCAGCAGGGGAAAATTACCTCTCATTGTACTCCTTAAAGATGGCTTGAAAACAAAAGAAATGAAGAGTTCAGAAATGTTCTGCTCCTTCAGATCAGAGGGCTGTCTAGCACAATGACAGTAGAAGATGCTATTTGGTCAGCCAAGGCAGTGTCTTGTTTGCTTTCCTAAACTATATGTTCATATAGTTTAGGAAAAAAAAAGTGACTGTTCAAAAAAAGCAGTGACTGTTCATACAGTCACTGCTTTAGAGTTGCTAGAGACTAAATATTTGTCTATTCCTTAAGTTTTTTTGTCATGGGCTTTCTGTCTCTAATTTTTTATTTTTTTTTCCCAATCAAATAACCATTTTTCTAGCAATGGGAAGAAAATAACTGGATTTTCACCTTTTTTTAAATACCAATCAAAACCATATGTTGCAACGTGTAAGTACTTTCTTATGTGATTATTTACAGAAAAAGTTTTGAAAGAAAAGGAGCCTCATTTTCCTCTATTAAATATATTTTTATATTTCATTATCACAAACTCTAATTAGAAACAGAAAACCTTTAACATATCCCCCTAGAATTAAAAAAGATATTTGAAGACTCTACAGTGAAAACTTTTAACAGTCTTAAATTCACTCATCAAACACTGACAATAAGATGTATAACCAAATATCACTATTTCTGATTATTATTAATTTTATGATGGACTAAAATTTTCTTGCATGGCACTACACTCGTTTACAAAAAGTTCTACATAGATGGCACAAAAAAACAGGTTTTGATAAAGTTTGGAAAAGAATTGAAGGAAGTAAAATGTATATGTCCTTCATATTCAGGTACTCAGTTATCTTTCACCCTGATGTCTAAAAGGTGAACTTGCAAAGTCTGGATTATGTGATCTGGTAGTGTGTGACATCATTCTGTTAAATATTTCTGTAGCACATCACTCTGTAAGGGACTATGGCAGTAACTTTTATAGAGAGATTCTGGAGTTTTTTGTAGATGTTTTTCACCATATCTAGATACTGCTTCATCCCAACCTCCAAACTCTTTGATGGTGAGAACAAAAACCTACTTGCAAAGCTCATGTCAATCCTTCTCCTTTCTGTTGATATGTATGTTGACCAATAGTGTTATGGAGACGTTTAAGAAAGAGCAAGACCATTTCTGCCAATTTTTACAATAATTTTACAAATTTCAGTTTTGGAAAAGCTGGTAGAAGGAAGTAATGGAGCTGTTCCCTTTCCAGCATCATAAGGTATAAATTTATGTCCAGAATATGAACAAGATTTAGTATGCTGTTGTGGTTTAACCCCAATGTACACTTATGTACATATTTTTCAGTCTGTTTATTTACTTCGAATCGTATCTTCCTTTGAATGGTTTCAAAGGAAAGCTCTGAAGATTTCTCCCATTTTCTGAACAGAAAAAAACCCCAAGAATGATAAAGGAATGACTACTAGTTTTTTATCTGCTTAAACACCACATTACTAGCTTACCTTTTTTTTTTTTTTTAATGATCTAATACAAAGTAATTGTCCTATTATTCAGTCTCTCAAGAATATGTAAGGGAGTAAGGAATAAGATTGTAACATGTACCTACACAAGGAGAAAAAAAAGAAGATAAACCAAAGAAAAGGAAAAACAAGGACTCCATGAAGAATAAGGAAAAAAAAATGTATTCTTAGAAATCACTAAGACCACAAATATCTTGAAAGATGACAGCCTGTATCAATATCTTCATTTAAGCAAGCAAACTTGATCAAAGCATTAAAGTTGTGAGGGTTAAATGTCACACAAATGCTACCTATCCTACCTGAGAGTGTTCTCTGAAATTATTTTGAATAAAAGTAATACATTGCAAAAACATTTCCCTGCTGATACAGACTCATATCATAGGATTGAAAGCTAACAAAAGCAATTTGTAGAAATACATATTCATATCTTTATCTTGGTGAAAACATATGAAACTCTCAATTTACCAATTAGTTTTAAGTGGTACGGAAAATTATGCATTTCAAAGAAAATGTCTATTAGCCAGGGGGAAAAAATAAAAAAGAAGAAAAAAAAAGATAAGAGTATCCATTTTAGATATAATAAGGAGTTATATCTGGAAGCCCTCTTGTCACTGATATTAATCTTTTCATTAACTTATTTAGCATGAATTCATAATCTGGCTGACATTTTAAGTAAGGTCTCCACTGTGTCTGAAATAATCAGTTTGTTCTGCATGGCAAAACTATTTACTCTTGATATGTTAAAATGAATTAAGAGAATCTGACTTCAGCTGGCAGTTAATTGAGATCAGGGATACAACACTGGTAATCATTTTACAAATGAGTTCCCTGTTTGTATTCAGTTCTGACTTGCAGCTCCTAGCAACTGTCAGGTCTTTGTTAATAGATCCTTATCAATGGAATTCTTTAGAATACAACCCTTGATGAGAAATGAAAAGAATATATCTTTTATTATGCTTATCAGTGGCTTTATTGTATGAACTGTTTTTGAAACTCCGGATACATACTGTTCAGATTGCATTTGACCTGAGATAAAGCAATAATATTTTAATAATACTTTAACATTAAAAAAAAGCGTAGCTTGAATTTGGTTTTGTAACAATTAATATTTTATTTTCAAAATGATTCATAAGAAAGCCTTTCTAGAAATAGTGTGAGTAAAACATGCCAGCAAAAATGTCAGTGCTTGAAGACATGCCTGCTAAGAGGAATAACTTTCTAGTTTACAACAGGTTTAGTTACTTTAACCAACCTAGAAGGAAAAGACACACATAACACATCTGACAGTGGGACTAGATGATTGTCATAAGTCCTTCCAGCTGAACTATTCTATTCTATTCTATTCTATTCTATTCTATTCTATTCTATTCTATTCTATTCTATTCTATTCTATTCTATTCACATTAATTGTGTATTTCTTGTCAATAAACTATATGGATCTGCAAGGGAAGAGTTTTACCATAAATGCCAATACTTTGGTTCTACAGGTCAAACAGTCATGAAAGATCACATTAGTAATTCAAAATCTTTCTTTATACAGTGTATACATAAATTTAAGGACACTGATATTTGCATTCATAACCTTATCTGTTATGTAGTGTGATATGCAGAAATGAAAAAATGGAAGATTTCTGTGTCTAGTTACTAGCCGATTTTTAAAATATTGATTTATCTTTTTTATAGAGTAAAATTGCAAGTGATTACTCATAAAATAGCCCATTTTTTTCTAAAATTAGTACTTCTGCTTTTGTTGAATTAATTTCAAGGGTTAAGGCACACGCTAAATACTTCTGTCATAGGTTGTGAATAGTTCAGCTCAGTTGCTTTCTGCTCTTAAAAATAAAACATTCTTTAAATATTTCAGAATTCTAAAAACTTGCATCTACTTGGAAAGGACACAAGTTGAATCCTTTTATCTGACTTCACCTCCACTGCTGTGTAGGACAGCTATGATTTAACTGTTGCAGCACAACAGATATTTTCTTTAAAATTTCTACATGTCTTTGTAATCTTTTGTTTTACAGAAGTGCAAGTTGGTGGCCTATTTAGATACATTTCTGTCACCCTGCAGTACCTTGCATTTAATCTACCATCATACTGAAATACCACATTCATCCTGATGTATTCCTCGGGCAATGTTACACATAAAAATATATATTATGGACAAACCCTTGAAATCTTGACACTTATCTGACTCAAGCATTCTTCAGATTTTTTTTAGTGTAGCCAGTCCCTGTGTCAATATATCATTGCATGTCGTGAAAGTCTCAGATATAACTCAACAGGAACCATGTAAAATGCTTTTATGGCCTATACTGAAAGATTTACTACAAGACTTCTAACAAAACTAACTGGTACTTTACCCTACTACTTATTTTATCAGTGAGTCATATATGTTTTCCTATTGAAGTTTTATCACTTGGAATTAAATTTTTTGAAAATTAAATTCCTCACTATTCTAATTAAGTAGCATGGATATATATTGCATTATACAATTCTAAACAAAATTATGTCACATCATTTCACTGTAAGACCCAGAAGACTGCTATGCTGTAACACAGTTGTGTACCAGCACTTGAGAACAAAACTTACTCTCTGCCCCCTCACTTTATTTCAGACGTGATCCATCTTCATTTCAGTTTGAAATGTTCCAACAAGGTTAATTACAGGGGGAAAAAACAGAAGTAATGTTAAATGGTTTGGTTTTGAATTGGCAAAGAGCTGGTTATAAATTCAGAAATATATTCCAAGTACCTTTTTCCCTACACCGTAACAGTAACAAATAACAATAGCAAAAGAAAAAAAAGTACTACTTCAAGCATCTGTTATGTTTTTTTAAATATATACTTTTGGTTTTGAAGTTAAAATACAAGAGGGTTTTTTCCTCAAAGCCTTAAGCATGCCCAGTATTGCTATTTTTCCTCTAAATAAGTACTTAAGTTCTCGTATAAGTGGGCTGATTTGTAAATGCAACACTGAACTAAATAGATTTACTAATTTTTGGTTAATCTTCAGCTGAAGATAGTGCCCAAAATTAAGAAGAATTCACCTAGGTTTACTGAGAAAGGTAATTTTTTATACAGACACATTTTTAATTGTGATATTTTATTTATATATACTCACAGTTTCTACCTAAATAAATGTTAATTATCTCTTGACTCAGTGGAGTAACAAAGTTGGACCTCATCCTAGGAAAGGCTGAGTCTCTGCACCATCCTTTAACTAGACAGGAAATAGAAAATACTCAGCAACAACCCCTCAGCATAAAGGGTGTTTTAAGGTGTTCAAATGTGCACTAAAATTTCTCTTTCTCCTGCACAACTTTCTCAGATTGTTGATATACAATATTAATATAAATAAAATGTTATTTAATGCAAAGCATCGAGTTTTTCCAATGAAATGCAAAAATGTAAAAAGTTTTTTGTTTCTCTTTCTGTTTATAAAGTTAGAATATGAAAAAGTTTAAACAGTATTTAAAGCGAAGATTGTTACTTTTATGAACTTCAGAACATGACTGTTTCATTAAATTCAGATTAAAGGAAAAAACCTCATATGCAAATGTGCCTCTTTTTCTATATGAAATAAACATCCCTGTGTATACTATGACAATAATGTTGAGCCCAAAGGTTTTGTAAGGTTCATATTTTTCTGATATTATGCGGTACACATCAGAATAACTTGGAATTGTCTTGGAACTTATTTTCATCCTCTCTTATGACTGAGGAACAAAATATCATTCACTGAAAATCAACCAAAGGTAGACATGTTAAAGATGAAAAAAATCATAGAATCATAGGGGCAGGTATTATCTCCTCACTCTTGTAACCAGTGAAAGGACTGAAGGAAAAGGCATGAGTCTGAATCAGGGGAGGTTAAGCTGGATATCAGGAAAAAGCTTTTCACTCAGAGGGTGGTTGGGCACTGGAACAGGCTCCCCAGGGAAGTGTTCACAGCACCAAGCCTGACAGAGTTCAAAAATCATTTGCACAACGTTGTCAGGCTCATGGTGTGATTCTTGGGGTGTCCTGTGCAGGGCCAGGAGTTGGACTCAATGATCCTGAGTGGTCCCTTTTAAGTCAGCAAATTCGGTGATTCTATGATTCTATAATGTTGAAACCATTTAGTTATTCACTTTACACATATACATATATATATATATATCAGTTTATTTGCATGATAAATATTCCATAAGCAAGACTGGAGTTTTGCATCCAGTTAGCCCTACCATAAAATCTTTACTAAGTTGAGGAAAATTGAAACCAGATTTTTCAAGGTCTCACGGGATCAATACCATCCTCTCTCTCTCCCAAAGGCTAACAAAAGACACTGTCTTAATTTCTCTTTATAGTCTCTGTGGGTTTTGTCTTTTTAAAAAATCACTTCATTTTCTTGTGGAGATCATGATAAATAAACAAATTCCAGCACAAAAGAGGGTCAGGTACCTGATTCTGACAAATGTTCCTGAACCTTATTTCCCTATTTGAGTATCATAAATGTTACTGTAAATATTTCTAGTAATAACAAGCAAATGATAATGTTCTCTTTTTTTGTTTTGGTTTGGGTTTTTTTTTTGTTTGATTTGGGTTTTTTTGGTTTTTTTAACAACATGTGGAGATAGAAGTGGATATTTTAGAGGACAGTTTTTTAATCCTAATCTCCCTCTAGAAAAAGAAATAACTTTCAGTGAGGTAAGCAGGGTATATTCAGGAACTTCTAAAGAGGTATGTCAATTTACACCAGTCCAGGAGTTGTCAGATATTCTGTGAACTTATGTAGGTCTTTAAAGGAAATTAAAATACTGTTAGTTTGACTCATGTGTCTATGTCTGCACTGATGACTAAGGTTAAGCATATAATCTTCTTTTAGCTTGTGCTTACCAAGTGTTAGCCTCAAAAAATACTTTAGCTGACCCTACAGTTAGGTGATGACTTTTCTCCCTTGGAAATTCTGCTAAAATGGTAGGAATTAGGTCAACCCCATACTTCTATCTGTCTAGCCTTTTTTATGCAGGAGACATGTGCCACATGCAGCCAGAGGAGATGGCCAGTAAGAATCCCACAGCTTCCTGCACTTCATTTTCTAACCCACTTTATTACCCTTACATTGAGACAATTCCTGAGAATTCTATTATTTTCCCTATGTTTATATATCTGCACATAGACATTCACATGTGTCCTGGTATCTATGTTACCACAAGGTCGATGAGTACCTAGGGTTCATTAAAGTTATTTAATCATTAGTGTGTACTGCCATCTCAGATATGCTATGAAATCCACCTCACCTCTACACCGCTGTAGAACATTATTATCCTGTATGCCCTTTGTATCATTTGACAGACTTATATCAATGTCTTGAATACTCTAAGCCATCTGAAGTGATGCTGGACATCTGTCTTCAGAGAGAAGAATTTTTCTGCTCATCAGTGCAGTCAATGGATCTGGGAGATGCTTGCCTTTTGTAACGGAAATTTTAAGGGAAGTACAAAAACCAGGTTTGTCAGAATGAAAATATTAACCACCACAGAAAATGTTTCTTTTGGGGAGGAATTTCTTCTTCAGAAATAAAAAACCCCAGACTTCTAATAAATTTCACTTTAAAATAATAACTCTAGGTTTCAGTAATTATGAAAAGGTATTAAACTCTGTTATAGTGTGCACTTTTTTCCATCCAGTAGAGCCAATGCTCTGACTATTATAGAGTTTATACTGCTGTAAACCAAGAGGAATTATTTCTTAGTCACACTAGGAATTACTAATTTTTTTAATATAATACTAAATGCAGTGACTGAGCACTTCACAAAATTTTCGTAAAGTAATAAGACAATAAATCGGATTTACAGACTGATCTGATTGAAGGTAAGTAGACTGATTTCTACATATTCATTTGCAACTGTGGTGTGTTGATCTCAGGCAGCAGCTAAATACCCACCGTGCCATTCACTTATATCCTTCTCCCAGGTGATGGGATAAAAAAAAAAAAATAGACACAGAGTTTCCTAGTTCAAAATAAAGGCAGTTTAATAAGAAAAGCAGAATCTACCAACTATGGAAGAAAGGGCTGACTACTTATAAAGAATTCAGGAAGAAAGCTAGATCATGCAGAAAGAAAATCAGGGATGCAAAAGTGTAATTCGAAGTTAAATTGGCCACTTCTGTTAAGGATAACAAAAAGTCCTTCTATAAATACATTAATAACAGAAGGAGGGGCAAAGAAAACCTCCATTCTTTGATGGACTTGGAGGGAAACATAGTTAATAGAGATGAGGAGAAGGCTGAGGTACTTAACACCTACTTTGCCTCAGTTTTTACCAGTAAGA